>NW_026715260.1:0-30104 GCF_029784015.1 Lycium ferocissimum | reverse complement strand
TTATGGCCGGTTAGGGGCCCATTATGTCTACGAGTACTATGACGATCGAGGGTTCGCTCGGCCCTAAGTAAGGGTCGGTGCCCATCACACCCTAGTAAGATCGGGGGTGACAAAGATGCGCGCCTTGGAGCCACGTACTGATACGATTTATGTATGAGTCATTTGTATGCCGAATCCGGTTAGTGAGCGCGTATGGGTGCCCGGCTCGGGCACTAGTCACGGCCTACGGGGTTGGGTCGTGACGAAGTGGTATCGAGCAGATTCGTCCTCGGAATGTCTACGACCGTGTCCGAGAGTCTTGTTTATCATTGTGTTGTGCACCACATCTATAAACATGAGGCTACGGGACATTTAGGATGTTATCTTTCTTTCGATCTTAGATCGTGCGATAGAGCCCGTATTATCGGGATGACCCTCTCTAACGGATTGTTATGATTTCAGGCGATGCCTCAGGAAGGCCGCAGTGCCCCGAGAAGGGCAAGTCTTCAGGCGATGGCCGAGACCCGGCCGGGCAGATAGCTACTAGGGCTCGTGCCCGCATTGAGCCAGATATTGTGCCTCCGACGGCTAGTTCTGCTACGCCGCCAGTATCGGAGGGTTTTGGAGCAGCCACAGCTGCAGCACAGGGGGCGGCTCTGTCACACCCCAATCTTCTAGGGTGTGATGGGCACCCGACCCTTACTTAGGGCCGAGCGAACCCCATTACTACCGTAACACTCGTAGCTATACTGGGCCTTTAGCCAAATCATAAATACATAGCGATAGTTTTTTTTTTCTCCGGAAAGACAAACATGCTTTTCATACTTTTCCAAATCAAACAAAAACTGCAACGTGTAATACTTTTAATACAATGCACAACAATACAACGGCTTATGGAGCCGCTCACGACTGACATCTTATACCCACGACAACGTACGCAAAGTCTCTATTTGCGATCGAAATCATAGCACATGTACGCTGACCGGCAACTCTCCAGGGCGAATGGAGCTTGCCAACATTGCTGGGTCATCTTCTATAATGGCTCCTACTCGCTTGGCTGTACCTGCGCGGCATGAAACGCAGCCCCCGAAGAAAGGGGGTCAGTACGAGCAATGTACTGAGTATGTAAGGCATGAATAGTAGCATAGTAAAGAGATATAACGTATGAATAATGTTATATCCGGCAATTTTGCGTATTTGGAAAACTTGGAACTAACCTTGACTTGTAAGGAATAAGGCTATGTTTGGATTTTTCTTAATATTGGTATGCCGGTTATGGAAGTATGGATGCTAGAATATTGGAGAAGGCCTAAGGGCAAAATTGGAATTTCGGAAATTAGTTTCGGGAATTACAAAACAAGGTTCATAGCCAATTGGGCTAAAAAAAAAATAAGAAAATTAAGGCCCAAGAGAGGGGGTGGCCGGCCAACCTACAAGGCCAAGCCCATAATTAATTATTCTTCCATGTGCTAAATTATATTAAGGGAGTTCTTATCATCAAGAAGTTTCAAGAGAAGCAAAGAAAAATCAAGAAGAGAGAAAGAAAAAGAACAAGAGCCGTCGGCTTCAAGAGAGAAAAGAAGGAGAAAAAAAAATTTCCAAGCTCTTTATTCCATCTAAAAATCTTGCCTTTCTTGAATTATCAACAAGCTTAAGACGCTCTTCGACGTGATACCATTGGTTAAGCAAAAGAGCGATGTTGGCGGCGAGTTGGAATTTGAAGAAGAAGGTATGAATTCTATTTCTTTATGTTATGGAATGAGTATGCATGTTAGGATGACTAGAATTGGATAAGAATTAAAGGAGTGTGGTGTATGTGTGAAACAAGGCATGGCCGTGAGCCATGATGTTGAGAAGAAGCAAGGATTTCATGTTTTCCTTTCATGTTATAGAAAATTTATAAGTGTTGTGATGAATGAAATTGAATGAAAATCATGGGATTAGGAGGTGTTGTGTGAGCCGTGTATATGTGCATGTATTGGTGTGGCCGTGTGATACCTCATGTGTAGGAGGAATGAATAAATGTTATTTAGTATGTTAATTGTGTTAAGTTGTTGTCGGAAAGTAGGTGATTTTATTATAGCTTATGTAATTACGGAAACGAAATTGTAAGATGTAGATTATGATAGTTGTTAATGGGATTGAAAGGTAAAAATATGTTATGGAAGTTCATGTTGGGAATGAAAGTTGAATGAATTCGGATAAGTTTGGAAAAAAATGGAAGTTGGCCGTGAGCTATGGAAACATTGTAATGAAAATGAATTGTTTTGTTTGATATGTTAGTTGTGTCGTTATGATTCTTATAACATCAAGGAAGGTTTAATGGGTTGAGTTAGTATCGATTTGTAAGTATGAAGTTGAAATGAGAATTATTGCATTATGTTGGAAAGTAGGCATATTGTGTGATTGATGATGTTGTTGATGTTGTTGTTGGTTGTTTGAGCCGAGTTGAATCTCGGGGGTGTCATATTCATAGGGGGAGGTGCTTTCTTAAAAATTTCGGTAGCCAAATAGAACCCAAGATTGAAATGTTAACTTGCATGAATAGTAACTGGTAAAGATGACCATTTGCAGATTTCTGACGAAACGGGAATTGAGATTGAACGAGCGTAAGGCACAATCAAGGTATGTAAAGCCTTGCCCTTTATTCTTTGGCATGTTCTGAGTCTAACAGGCTTGAAAGCGAGCCTCAATTGTACTTCTGCTTCCCAGAATCCAAGATTGAAAATAGCGCCAAATCATTCAGTAAGATTGAACCAATTTCCTCTAAATTAACCTATAATTATGCAACTTCCATAAAGGGAGTCGAAACACTCTAAGATGGTTATGGACGACTCCCTAAGGTTTATTATCCGTAATTTACGTATTCTACTATGGTTGGGTCCGAGGTGGGCCCACAAAACCCTGATATTCCCGGTATGGCTCAAATTGATCTATCTCTGTCCGTTCTTCCTAAGTAACTCTTAATTATGTTTCCGTCTGCTAACTAATGAGTATTAGTACCATCTATCTGAATCTTGATATTAGTCCGATATCTGGAACGATTCTGGACACTCTGTTCAGATATAATCTGATTACTCTGATTTGATCCGTTTTCTGAACTATTTCAGTTTCATTAAGTTTGTATGTCGGTCTGTATGCATATGGTTTCTCATTTGTCGTTCGTGGATGCCTCAATGCTTCCTTCACCGCGCCCGGGCCGTTCTCGTGATTCGTGCACTTCCACCGCATTATTCACCGCGCCCTCGGATGTGCGGGCCGGGATCTGTTCGATCCGATTATGGTCCGATTATGATCCGATTATGTGATATTATGGGGATGGCGGCCGGGATGGCATTTGATCTGATTCTCGTTCGTCCACCGCGTCCCGTACTACGAGGGCCGGGTTCACACGCGTCCCTTATTAAAGGGCCGGGATACTGATTATGATATGTATGTCTGGTATACTGCACGACTGCGCATGCATGATTCTACGTACGTATGTGATCATGACTGCGCTTGGATGTGGCTGCGTACTGCCGCACTTGGAAATCCGATTCGAACTGATTCGTCCGTCGCGTTTACGTACGTCGATTCGGATGCTGACTCGTCTTGTCATGCATTTGAGTTACTGGATTCGTTCGAGAATCTCGTAAGCCACATTCTGTATCTCTGGTCCGTATCGACACTCCGTCCGCTACCTTCCCTAAATCTGACGTATTACGATTCTGTCTGTACACTCTGTAAGTATGACTCCGCTATAAATCCGATTCTGCCTGTTATGATTTTACATATCCGACTCTGATTATGATTATGCATACTTTGTTTCCGCTTTACATACTCGGTACACTTTCGTACTGACCCCCCTGTTCTACGGGGGCTGTGTTACATGCCCACAGGTACAGACGCGCCGCGTGATACGCCGCCAGCTTAGGACTCCGGTTTGCTGTCTGAAGAGCTCCCTTTGATCCGGAGCTGATACTTTTGGTATATATCTTCTGTTGTTTGTATGTTCTGTATATATGGTCATTTGGGTACGGCGGGGCCCTGTCCCGTCTTCTGATTCCGTTCTGTATGTTAGAGGCCTGTAGACATGTCTGTGGGTTTGTGGGTTGTCACTGGTCAGGTACGTATGCTCGGGTTACGACTCTGTCTGCTATGATAGCCCCAACGGCTTCTGTACAGGTTTCAGTATGTATATATGCATATGTATGTTTGTGCGAAGTATCGTATATCTGTACGAATTTATGTATGTTTAAATGGAATTAGCCGGCTGGTACGCCTAGTCTGACAGGTAGGTACGTGTGGGTGTCTAGTTAGGACACCAGTCACGGCCCACGGGGCTGGGTCGTGACAAATAATAACATCTCAGACATTTAGAACTTGTCATGGGATAGAAGTAACCTGTACATATGAATGCCTTCTTGGCAATTGCCATGTATGCTTCGACTTTTTCAGAAAAGCGGTGTTCCTTATTCACATATGCAGAGACAGAACATTTCAGATAACCAGTATCCTTTAGTCATGCGAATGTACGCCGAATACATCGCCTCTCCCTCCCCCTTCCCCACAGTATCCCGGCAGATGTCATACAATACACGTTCGACGCGTATCCGGCTCTCCCACATCCCGCGTCCGGGCATCCCGCGTCCGGATGAATCCAAATGAATCGGTGGTTATATAACGATTGCCCTCCCCATTCCCCACATATACATATACATTCATCAATATCATGTATCATATACATTTATCATATAAGCAATATGCATGAGATTCCAAGAAAAGTCATGTATCAATCGGAGCGACATAAGGTCGGTAACATCCGATCACATTATGGAATAATCGGGATCATCGTGTCCCACCTTGGAGGAACGAGCATTATAAGGTGAGACCGTCAAGGAAATATAATACCAGTCATCACTTGGGCACGCAAAACAAGTTTCGGGTCAATCCGGTTCAGTATAAGAAAGTTACGAGCGTTTGAAGTACAGAACCTTTTATGAACGCTTCCGGTTAGCCGTTTTTTTGAAAATCATTTTTATCATGGTCACCATAGAACATTCTCATTCTCGACATCATCAACATCATTGTGAAACATATCCGTCGTTATTGTCATGAAAGCTTACAATACCATAAACCTTTGTTTTGGAATCCATACGGGCATTTTGGAAAAACATTACAAGTTATCGGGAGGAAAATCATATCTCGAAATTATGGGCATTTTAACTTTTGAAAAACAAAGCGATTATGAAGACCTTTATGAAATCGTAACCTAAGAATCATGCCTTTGAAAGAAGAGGGACGAGCCTTAACATACCTGCGCCGCGCCTTACTAGCTATGCTTATCCATCCAACCTTGTTGGTCTACATTCAAGAAGATCGACACTATCGTTAGATTCATCGACATATACTTGTCTTAACCTTTCAAGTACATTCACTTATGGTCTGCCGAAATTTCGGCAGCATCTCCCCTGTAAATATATACCCCGAGAAAATGGATCGGCCCAATTTATCCATTAACAACAATCCGAGAATTCAACTCGGCCAAACCAACAACAATGCCAACAATCTTACTAACAACATTCCATTCATATTCAATTCAATTCAATTCAATTTAATTCACATAATCTTTCAACAACTCAATCAACATTTTACTTTACCCGAAACCTTCCAATTCCACACAACCATGTATTTCATGATCATTCGTACGCATTAACTTCAACAACAACCTTCATTACACATTACATGATCCATATCGACAACGACTAGAATATCAAATTACATCAATTTACACTAACTTACCAAAACACCTATTTCGACCATAATCACTCCTTACATGTCTTCATGCATTTTCATCCATCTCTATACAATATAACAACAACATAACAATCAAACTACTAAAATAAAATTAATTCATCATTTCTACCCAACACCTACTCCATTCGGCCAACACCATGTATATACAACTACACTCCAACATGGATGATTTCATAATTTCCATTTTCATCACATAATTCTTAGCAACGACGACTAAAATAATAAGAAACATTGATTCATTTCTTGCATACCAAGCAGCCCCTACACGGCCATTCCTCATTATTCATCATTCTATGAATTCCATTCATTTTCTACATATTACCACAACACACAAACATGTTGAGTACCATTGATTCATTACTCCAACACAACCTTACATACACACTCATGCACGGCCAAACACACCATACATCTATATTTCATGAATTTCATTTACTTCCACACACCACAACACAAGTAAACCCTTCACAACATATAAAAGGGGATTAAATCTTACCTTTCCTCTTCAACTTCTTCACTTGGCTAGAATGCGGAAACGACGAAACGGATGGCCTATCTCCCGAAACAATTATACCACGTTGTAAAGGACCTTCCATTTAGTAGGAAGACTAGGAGAAAATAATTTTCCTTGGTCAATTTCCCATGGCTCAATTTTGAGAGCCATGGCCGAAACTACTATATTCTCTCTTCATCTTCTTTTTTTTTTTGTTCTAGCTTTCTTAAATTAAAATGATGACTTCCTATATATATATACTTGTCTTCCACCAATTTTCCTTATTTACAATTTGGCCCCTCAAGATAAGAATATGGACACATAATTCCCTCTCTAGAGAATTCTTGAATTTTCTTAAAATTAAAGGAAGACTAATGTCTTCTTTAGAAGATTTGGTCCATAGCTTTTGTAACTTACAATTAGCCCCCTTTAATTAAAAATAAGGGCATGTAGTGCACGACCAACATGGCCCCCTTCATGAACTTTCTTGAACTTTGCAAAATTCCCATTTTACCCTTAGTCCTCCGCAATATTTTCCATGAACCCTTTTTCGAATTTTCCTTTTTACCCTTAACCTTTCTCATTATTTCCATACTACCAACGTCCGTAAATAATACTCATAACCTACTAATGCATTAAAAAAAATTTAGAACATAGTCTTGTCCTTAACTTCTCCCAACGTCCGCACGTACGAAGTACGGGCTATAACATCCTCCCCCCCTTTAGAACATTCGTCCTCGAATGTTCAATTGACCTTATGGGCGTCACAGTACTACAGGAGGGTTCCGCTTATAGCTGTCCCTTCCTTTATGCCCGTTTCTTATCCTTTGCCTCATTTTTCTTATACTCAAACTCCTTGACCTTTTCATGAGTCCTTGCTCCATGTCATATGTTTTCCTACTTCGCCATATCAACCTGTTATCCCTATCCTTTCCAGGACATTTCTTTCCTTTTATTGATCGTCACCGCATCTTAACGAAAGCCATGTCTTGGTACGCAGTCTTTACTTAACGATCGGCTATAGGCTACTTCCTTACTCTCATATCCGTCTCTTGGTACACTCATTGTTACTTCGTTTCTACTTTTCTCCCAAGTATTCTTGCGACACACCGACATATTTTTGTACTCTGATTCCAAGCTAATAGATTTCCTTTTCTGGTACTTGATAGTGTTGCGATTCCTTTCTAGTTCTAATATAATATGGTCTCCCCCCCTTTTGGGGCTCCTTATATGCTAACCGCCTTCGAGTACCTTCTTCCTCTTGCTATTTCTTCATATGGGTCCTAAAGCTCGTGAACTATTCCTTTCTAACACATAGATCTCGTCCTTTCCTAGATCATCCTCTCAGAACAGTTCTTCCATGCCTGAGGCAACCATACTAGTATGGCCATACGTTTATTCCTCCATATACCTTTCAACACCACAGTTGCATTATATCGTCGCTAAGCTTAGTCGTCCTTTCCTTACTTCACATTCCTTGTCGCGATTACTATTCCTCTATCCCTACTTATTGGAATCGGTCCTCGGACTCCACATATTCTCCTTTTTCTCTATGTTGCCACACTTTATCCTTTCTCGTACCTATCCTTCAAACTTTCTGTCACACCCCGATCTCACTCGGGTGTGATGGGCACCCTAGTGAGATCGGGGTGTGACAAAGTGGTATCGAGCGAGGTCGGTTTAAGGGATGTACGCAAAGTCGTGTCCGGTAGAGTCCTGTTTATGGGTGTGAAGCGGCCACATTTATAAACGAGGAGGTCAAGGGCATCTAGGAATTGTTGACCTTCCTTCATTCTAAGATCGTGCGATAGAGCCAAGTCATAGGAGATAAGATTCCTTATATTAATCGTCGATTTACGTAGGCGCCCGAGATCGGCGGAAAAAGGGCGAGGAATGATATGGAAGTCACAAGAGGTGAGACCCGAATGGATATATTTGTTCTGTTACGTGGAGTTGGGCGCCAGACAGGAAATAGTCATACATACAGGCGGAAAATGAATATCAGGAATTAAAAAGGGCAAAACGGTCATTATAGAAGAAAGGACGTATTACGAAAATGTCTCGGAAGTTGTAAGGTTTTGATTGGCTTCAGATCGAGTAGTAAAGGTCATGTAAGGAAGCGGACGCGA
Organism: Lycium ferocissimum; assembly: GCF_029784015.1. Taxonomy (NCBI): domain Eukaryota; kingdom Viridiplantae; phylum Streptophyta; class Magnoliopsida; order Solanales; family Solanaceae; genus Lycium; species Lycium ferocissimum. The sequence goes on along the minus strand of NW_026715260.1, from coordinate 21,707 downwards.
AAACATCGGCATTAAGACACCGAATTTCCGTGAAGTTTTGGGTTAAGCGTGCTCAAAAGGTGGGAGCAATTCTATGATGGGTGACCCACGGGAAGTTGGTAAGAAATTCTATAAAGTGAGATATAAGAGACAAATGAGTAGTTGGAGTAACCTAAGGGGAAACTAGAGCATATAAAATGGTTGTAGATTATAGGAAGATGCGTATGACAAGAGCGAGACTAGATCAATGAAGAAACAGAAAGTGCGGCACAGCTCGGGAATTAGGATAGGCTTGAAGAGTGTTTGGAAGTACTTTATGGGTTAGTTGATGGTATATATATATATATATATATGCATATGACTGTGTAGAATACTTTACATATGATTATATCGATAGATACGGGAGTCCCAGCAACCGGCGCTACGGTAAGGAAGGTATTAGTCAAGTGAGGGAATCGAAGCCCAAGCAACAGCGGAGGTGGACGATATAAGTGCTACCAGGAAAGCTGTCATTATTTCGTTATGGATTAAGGCTGGAGGGTCTAATATGTGATAGTGGAAAGGGAAGAGAGTGCGTTAGTGGAAAACAAAGAGAACAAAGTGTCGAAAGAAAGTGAAAGGTAAGGACCTCGGTGAAGGAGGCTCCCCGAGAGAAATTACCGGCAAAGCGCGAGATTGTTTGGGGAAGGACTCAAAGTAGGCATGTGAAGAGGGATAGAGTATGATAAAAAGAGACAGAAAGGAGGGTACAAGGCTTGAGGACCGATTTGGATAAGCAAGACTAAAGGAATAGTAACCGTAAATAGGAAGAGATATGGATACACGGCTACAACACAAATATGCGTTAAGGAAGGATTACGAACAAGCGAATTAAGGAAGTGAAAGGACGAATAGTGGATGGGAATGTGGACAAAAGGATGACATAGATGGAAGGCAACAGAAGGCTTAGGATAAGAAGTTTCCGGGATGTTAGGCATGGAGTTAGAAGAAAGATGAGAAACTAGGTATGAACGAAGACTTCATAGAAAGATTGTTGGTATAAGGAGCCCCTTAAAGGGGGGGAGACCATATTATATTAGACCTAAAAGGAATCGCAACACTATCAAGTACCAGAAGAGGAAATCCATTAGCTTGGAATCGGGGTACAAAAATATGTCGGTGTGTCGCAAAAAAAAAAAATACTTGGGAGAAAAGTAGAAGTGAAATGACAATGAGTATACTAAGTGTCACGACCCAACCCCGTAGGCCGTGACTAGTGCCCGATCTGGGCACCCAGACATATCTAGCAAACACTATCTCAAAACATAACGAACGCGATCAAATGTATAACAGAAGCCGATAAGGCTATATTTCAAATTTAGATAATTTCCAGAAAAATTTCGGCAGAGTTTCCTTTGTTTTATGGACTAACCAAAGTAACCCTGCACACAGAAAATACCAACAAAGGCCACACAGGGCCACAAAATATCATACATACATATGCGGACCGGCCGCCGCGGCGAATGGCATCGCCCGGCACACCGAGATACAAACACGGTCATACGGAAGTAGGCACACCCCACAAAATATGTCCACGTACCTTTTTAGACGGACGTACGAGAATCATATGACGGGACGGGGCCCCGCCGTACCCAAATAGTCCAAATATACATAAGGATACACATGACGAAATATGTACCAAAATGTACGCTCGGATCAAAGGGAGCAATCCAATATAGCGAGAGAGTGTGGCCTACGGTGGAGGATCACCAATGTACGTACCTGCGGGCATGAAACGCGGCCGAAGAAAGGGGGTCGCATGCGAAAGAAATCCGAGTATGTAAAGCATCAAGTACGGAAATCCAAACCATAAACAAAATAAAAATATGGAAAGGAAATGTCGGATTAATATAACAAAGTCTGTACTGAGGATATATGTACATAATGCAAATCGAAATCATGCATAACGCTCAGGAATGTGGTCACCACTCCGACACTGGTGCCACAACACACGACGCTACTCCGAGAAGATTTCAAATCCCGTACAAACCCCAAACGTATCATATCACACGTAACATATCGCGACATACCGCGTCAACAAAACAAATCATATCATCCGCCATATCACGGCAAAGATAGCTCCATACACGGTATCCGGCCACATGGCGAGGCCTCGGAAAACCGAAACACAACATCTTGCCCGAATTTATCATAAGGCGCACGAGTACAAAGCCGGCCGGAAACCGGTGAACGAAGTCATAATAAGGCACGAGCGGAGTCGTGAGCAAACAATGCAACATGTATGTCAAAATAGCCTTTCAAAACTTGATTACTTCATAAGTCAATTCATTAACCAAAATAGTCAAATAATTAGTTAGTACGGAAATTTATTCCACAAAATATTTCCAAAGTGGTACGTATGGTTCCAAAACATAGCATAGTATCTCATAGGGTTCAAACATTATTTCATAAGGGAAAATTTCAAAATCAGAGATTCTTTATCGAAGCTTATCCAAAAAGAAATCCTAGTAGGGCAAATAAGGCATCTCGGGGCTAGCGGGCCCACCTCGGGGCAAGTCGAGGTGGCTGCCATAATTTATGGACGTTTATAGTCTATAAGATCATATATGAAGATTTCAAAGTGAACTGATTACCTTTACGTAGGTTTCGGACGTTTGATTGCTTTCTAGTCAAAATGGAATCACTAGGCTTCAATTGAATTGAATGAATAGTAGCCACTTTATAAATTGGATTTCGAGGAGCGGAATTGCTCCCGGGGTTTCGATATCAACCTAACATACTAAGACATGCCAAAAGAAGGAGTGGGGAGCTTTACATACCTTATAAACGTCTTATGCTCGCCCAAAACTCAAGTCCCGTTTCGCCCAGAATCTGCAAATGGTCAAAGTTACCAATTAGGAATCTTAAGGCTTAAGAGTTCACTTAACTTTGTTTTTGTCTACCGAAATTTCGAAAGACTTCCCCTATATATATATCATCCCCGAGGTTTAACTCGGCTTAATACACATCAACAACAACAACCCAACAACATCAATAATCATTATAAACTACATTATGGCACAAATGGTCTTCCTTTTTCACAATTCAACAATTTTCATCCAAACTTCACATTAGCCAACTAATATCAACATTTTCCATATTCATTAACTAATTCAATATTATCCAAACATATCCCAACGACGTTCCAAACGATATTCATAAATTCAAGCATTCCGCCAATTTCCATATTCCATCCAACCCTTCCATAAACACAACAAAGCTCCCAAATCACATTGTCTTCCTTCCAAACTCATCAACAACAATCATAATTCACATTTGGAACCTTACTTTCATCATTACATAAAATCATATAAAATTCTCACAAATTCCCATAATTACATACAAGCAATTCCAAGGCCAATTCAAGTCATTAAACCTTTATTTACATTACTAAGATCACAACAACACAACTAACAAATTAATTGAACTAGAATTCATTCCATTTCCACCACCACATGGCACACGGCCAAACACACCTCCCACACACACACGCCATGCACACACACACCATACTTACATAATTCTCGTCTATTCTCAATTCTTATCATATTCATGCCAATTCCATAACATTAAAAGGGCAAAATTCTTACCTTTTCTTGAAATTCCGACTAGTCGCAAACGTGCTCCTTTCACCAAACTAATTATATCCCGTTGGAGAGCGTCTTGCGTACTCTACAAATATGAGAAGAACAAGATTTTTGGATTAGAATCAAGGCTTGAATTTTTTTTTTTCTTTCCCTTGTGGTTCGGCCGAATGCCCCCTTCAAACTTGCTCTCAATTTTTGTTGTGTTAAATGATTTTTCTTGAAAGTTCTAAGGCTTTGTATGGATATATACCTATTGATTAAGTGGTCACATGTTAATCACATGACCACTTAAAATGGGGCTTGGGCCAAGGCCTATGGCCGGCCACCCCTCAAGTTGGGCTTCAAATTTCTTCCATTTTTTTCTTGGCCCAACTCGTTGAACACTCGTTTTAAAATTCCCGAAACTAATTTCTGAAATTCCAAATTTACCCCCGGCCTTCTCCGGTGTCTTACACCAATAATTTCACAAACAACATAGTCATATTAACAAAGATCAAAGTATTGCCTTATAACACACAAGTCACAATTATTTCAAAAAATTTCCAAATATACGAAAACACGGGATATAACACTAAGAGATAGACTTGAGGGTAAAGGAATAGCCTACAGCCGCAATGGATTGTTAAGTAAAGATCGCGTACTCAACCATGGTCCCCGTTAAAGTGTGATGGTGAACAGTAACAGAAAGGAGATGGTCTGAGAAAGACAAGGGCAATGCGTTGGTCCGGTAAATTAGAAAACCCATGATATCGAACAAGGACTCATGAAAAGGTCAAGGAGTTCGATTATAAGAAAAACGGGCTAAAGGATAAAGAACGGGCATAAAGGAAAGAGCAGCTATAAAAGGAACCCTCCCAAAATATTATGGCACCCATAAGGTTAGTTGAACATTCGAGGACGAATGTTCTAAAGGGGGGGAGGATGTTATAGCCCGTATTTTGTACTTTTGGAGATTTTGAAGTCGTCGGGGAAAGTTAAGGGCGAGACCATTTTCAAAATTATTTTAGTGCATAAGTTGGTTATGAATACTATTTATGAATATTATTGGACGGAAATATTGAGAAAGGCTAGGGGCAAGAAGAGAAATTCGCAAAATGGGCCGTGAAAATAATGCGGAAGGTCAGGGACAAAATGGTAATATTGAGAAAAGTCGAGGGGTAAAACGGGAATTTCACATGAGTTTCATGAAAGTTCATGAAAGGGGCCATATTTGTATTTTAAGAAAATTCTAGGAAAGAAGAAAAGAATTAGTCATCTTTTGGTAAGTTTGAAGAAAATTCAAGAAAAGAAAAGAAAAGTCAAGAAAAAAGAAGAAAAATCTAGAAAAGGAAGAAGAAAGTTATGTGACCAAACTTGAGGGGCTTAATTATAAATATGGAAAATTGGTGGGAGACATGTATATATATATGGGATGTCATCTTTTAATTCAAGAAATTAGAGAGAAAAAAAGAAAGAAAGAAAGAAAAAAAAAAAAAAAGAAGAAGAGAAGAGAAGGGCCAATTCGGCCAAGAAGGAGGGAGAGAGAGAAGATCAAAAATCTTGCCAAAAAATTTTGTCTCATGGTATTTCTACTAATTCAAGGATGCTCTCCGACATGGTATAGTTGTTGAAGCAAGAGGATTACTCTTTGGTGCAAAACTCCAACCTTAGCTAAGTTGAGAAGTTGTGAAGGAAAGGTAAGAATTCATCTCCTTGTTATGTTATGAATGGTTTGGTATGTTGTAGTAAGTGGGAAAGAATGAAATTTATAAGAAAATATGGATGTTGAAGTTGTAGCCGTGCATGGGGTGTGTATGTAAGTGATGGACTAATTTATTTAACATGTTGAATTTGTTGTATTGCGGGCGTTTTGGAGGATTGAATTCATTTCATGTAGTGTGTTGCTTGTTGTGGTGATGCATAGAAAACATGGAAAATTTATGGAAAGAGATGAATAAATTTTATGAAATCTTGTGTTGTTGTAATGTATGAAAAGATGAGAATTCAAGAAAGTATGCATGTAGTATATGTAGCATGTTGGTTGTTGTTGAAGTGCCAAGAAATAAGTGAAAAAATTCATGGACGAATGTATATAGTATAGTGGCCGTGTGGTCCTTGTTTGGTGTAGGAGAAAATGAATCAATTCCATTTGGCATTTTGATTGTTATGTTGTTGTTGTAATATAAGGAGATGGATGACAATGCATGAAAACATGCAAGAAGTGATTATGGTCGAAATAGGTAATTTGGTAAGTTAATGTAAATTGGTGTAATTTGACATTTTAGTTGTTGTTGTTATGGATCATGTGATGTAAAACGAAGGTCGTGGTTAAAGCTTGCGTACATGAATGATAATGAGATGTATGATTGTTGTGGAATTGGAAGGTTTCGGATAAGGTAAAATGTTGATTGAGTTGTTGAAAGATTACGTGAATTGAATTGAATTGAATTGAATATAAACGGAATGTTATTGATAAGATTGTTGGTATTGTTGTTGGTTTGGCCGAGTTGAATTCTCGGATTGCTTGTTGATTAATGAATTGAGCCGAGTTAGATTCTCGGGGTGGTATATTTACAGGGGAGATCTTGTAAATTTCGGGACCATAAGTGAATGTACTTGAAAGGTTAAGACAAGTATATGTTGATGAATCTAACGATAGTGTCGATCTTCTTGAATGTAGACTAACAAGTTGGACGAACAAGCGTAGCTAGTAAGGCGCGGCGCAGGTATGTTAAGGCTCGTCCCTTTTCCTTCTATGGCATGAATCATACGTTGCGATTTTATAAATGCTCCCTTAGCGTCCTTATTTTCAAAAGTTAGAAGTTTTGATTTCAAAGCATGATTTTCCTTCCTAAAAGTTTATGAATGATTTCCAAAATATCCATTTTTTCTCCAAAATCCAAGTTTTACGATTTTCGAAAGTTTTATGACCAAAACAACGACTATGATTTTAGGATGACCATGATGATGCTAGATATGAGGAAATGACTAGAACGAATATGTCAAGGATATGTTCTTACCATGAATATGACGATATGAAATGTTAAGCTATTTTGGGATAATGACTATTTTAAAGGTTTCAAAGTATATGAAATGATATGTTATGACCCTGTTTTATGATTTCCAGAAATGTTATCCTTCATTGATAGTCTCGCCTTATTATTAGTTCTTTCAAGGTGAGATAAAGCGCCCATGATTATTCCATAATACAATCGGAGGTTACCGACCTTACGTCACTCCGATAGAGTTATAGCTTTTCTTCGGGCTCCCACACATGCTACGACATGATACATGTATAAGTATACGTATATGTATATGTATATGGGGGAAGATGGGGAAAGGGCGGTGCGCTATAGGCGCACGGCCACGATCAGTTGGAGAATGATATGATATCGTCCCGGACGCGGGATGCCCGGACGCGGGATAAGTGGTTAAATGGATCGGAGCCGACGCCTCGGCAATATGGTATGTTCTATTTTCTTTATATATGAAAATGAGATGTTTTCAAGAAAGAATACGTACATGTATATACAAATGGATCGGGCTGCACGTTCCGCAGCAATGTATATGGATCGGGCTGCACGTTCCGCAAAGATGTATATGGATCGGGCTGCACGTTCCGCGGCGTTAACATGCATGATTCCGCCTTAGAGGCACTCATACCTACGGTTACGGCTTCATACATGACATGCTCCATATGTACGGTATACTCTCTTACATGACATGCTCTACTTTTCATACCATGTTCTTGTTCATGCCTTACATACTCGATGACATTGCTCGTGCGGCCCGACCCCTCTTCTTTGGGGCTGCGTTTCATGCCGCGCGGTATACCCGGACGAGAAGCCGGGCGAGAGGATGTCCCGAAATAAGTTGGCAACTCCAATCATTGCGAGTGTCGTCGAGTCGATGTGCTATGCTATGATGTCTTGTCCGAAGTTAGAGACTTTGCGGACATAGTCGTGGGTTCGGGAGTCAATCTGTGCTATGATACAAGTTTTGTACAGTTACATATTTTATTTGATTTAAAAGCAGCAAAGGAATTTTTCAGCAATCCTATTATGTATACTTGACTTAGAGATTCAAAAAAAAAAAAAACTTTAGTACGTAGTAAGAGTCAGTGGGTTCGCTCGGCTCCGGTTACGGGGTCGGGTGCCCATCACACCCTAGTGATATCGGGGTGTGACACTTTCGGTCCAATTAGCCTGGTGTCTGGTCGATAGCTTTTCTCGGGGTCTCCTTCACTAAATTGTTCCTTACTTTTCATATGTTCCAGATCTTTCGATCTCCTCGTCTTGCATTGACTCACCCCCTTTTCTTTCCAAATATCACCATATTAGACCCTTCGCCTTAATCGTAATAAAACAAAGACTTGACTTACCTTGTAAGCAACATACGTACCGTTCGCTTTTGCTGTCATTTGAGCTTCGATTCCTTTTCTTGACTAATGCCTTCTATACCATAGCTTCGGTCGCTGGGACTCACATGTCCACCGATACGATTATACGTGAGATATTTCATACATTCATATATATAACTACTATCAACTAACCCACAAAATACTTCCAAACGCTATTCAAGCCCATCCTAATTCAGTATTAGTGCCGCGCTTTCTGTTTCTTCATTAATCTAGTAACGCCTCATACGCATCTTCCTATGATCTACAACCATTTCATATGCTCTAGTTTCCCCTTAGGTTACTCCAACTATTCATTTGTCTCTTATACCTGAATATGTGGAATTTCTGGCATACTTCCCAGGGGGTCACCCATCCTCCCACCTGAGCACGCTTAACCCCGAAACTTTGGTGGGATTCGGTGCCTCAACACTGATATTTTCGCGTCCGCTTTCTCACATGACCTTTATTACATGTTCTAAAGCCAGTCGAAGCCTGAAACCTTTTCGTAATACGTCTTTTCTTTTACAATGACCGTTTTACCCTTTTCTCTTCTCGATATTCACTTTCCGCCTGTGTGTATGACTTTTTTTTTTTCTGTCCTGGGCTCCCAGTTCAGATAACAGAACAAATATATCCATCCAGTCTTACCTCTTTTGACTACCATATCATCCCTCACCTTTTTCCGCCGATACTGGGTGCCTGCGGAATCCAACAATTAGTATAAGGGATCTGATTTCCTATGACTTGGCTCTATCGCACGATCTAATGACGGAAAGAAGGTCAAACATTCCTAGATGCCCCGACCTCACAGCCATAGATGTGGCCGGCTTCACACCCATAAACAGGACTCTCTACGACACGACTTTGCGTACATCCCTTAGATCGACTGCTCGATACCACTTTGTCACACCCCAATCTTCTAGGGTGTGATGGGCACCCGACCCTTACTTAGGAGCGAGCGAACCCCACTTTTACTACCGTAACACTGCGTAGCTATCTTTCCTTTAGCCAAATCATAAATACATAGCGATAGTTTTTTTTTCTCCGGAAAGACAAACATGTTTTCATACTTTTCCAAATCAAACAAAAAGCGCAACGTGTAATACTTTTAATACAATGCACAACAATACAACGGCTTATGGAGCCGCTCACATTGACATCTTATACCCGCGACAACATGCGCAAAGTCTCTAACGCAATCGAAATCATAACATGTATACGACCCGCGACACTCTCCGTGGCGAATGGAGCTTGCCAACGTTGCTAAGTCATCTTCTATAATGGCTCCTCGGCTCGTTGGGTGTACCTGCGCGGCATGAAACGCGGCCCCCCGAAGAAAGGGGGTCAGTACGAGCAATGTACTGAGTATGTAAGGCATGAATAGTAGCATAGTAAAGAGATATAACGTATGAATAATAACATCTCAGACATTTAGAACTTGTCATGGGATAGAAAAGGGTAACTGCATATGAATGCCTTCTTGGCAATTGCCATGTATGCTTCGACTTTTTCGGAAAGCGGTGTTCCTTATTCACATATGCGGGAACGGAACATTTCGGATAACGGTATCTTTAGTCATTCGTACGTACGCCGAATACATCGGCTCTCCCTCCCCCGCTTCCCCACGGTATCCCAATATATCATATTATATATATGTCACATTCGGACGCCGTGTCCGGCTCTCCCCACATCCCGCGTCGGGATGAATCCGTAATCGGTGGTTATATAACGATTTAATCCCCATTCCCCATATACATATACATTCATCAATATCATGTATCATATACATTTATCATATAAGCAATATGCGTGAGATTCCAAGAAAAGTCATGTATCAATCGGAGCGACATAAGGTCGGTAACATCCAATCACATTATGGAATAATCGGGATCATCGTGTCCCTTGGAGGAACGAGCATTATAAGGTGAGACCGTCAAGGAAATATAATACCGTCATCACTTGGGCACGCAAAACAAGTTTCGGGTCAATCCGGTTCGGTATAAGAAAGTTACGAGCGTTTGAAGTACAAAACCTTTTATGAACGCTCCCGAAGCCGTTTTTGAAAATCATTTTTATCATGGTCACCATAGAACATTCTCATTCTCGACATCATCAACATCATTGTGAAACATATCCGTCGTTATTGTCATGAAAGCTTACAATACCATAAACCTTTGTTTTGGAATCCATACGGGCATTTTGGAAAAACATTACAAGTTATCGGGAGGAAAATCATATCTCGAAATTATGGGCATTTTAACTTTTGAAAAACAAAGCAGTTATGAAGACCTTTATGAAATCATAATCTAAGAATCATGCCTTTGAAAGAAGAGGGACGAGCCTTAACATACCTGCGCCGCGCCTTACTAGCTATGCTTATCCATCCAACCTTGTTGGTCTACATTCAAGAAAATCGACACTATCGTTAGATTCATCGACATATACTTGTCTTAACCTTTCAAGTACATTCACTTATGGTCTGCCGAAATTTCGGCAGCATCTCCCCTGTAAATATACCACCCCCGAGAATATGGCTCGGCCAATTTATCCATTAACAACAATCCGAGAATTCAACTCGGCCAAACCAACAACAATGCCAACAATCTTACTAACAACATTCCATTCATATTCAATTCAATTCAATTCAATTTAATTCACATAATCTTTCAACAACTCAATCAACATTTTACTTTACCCGAAACCTTCCAATTCCACACAACCATATATTTCATGATCATTCGTACGCATTAACTTCAACAACAACCTTCATTACACATTACATGATCCATATCGACAACCACTAGAATATCAAATTACATCAATTTACACTAACTTACCAAAACACCTATTTCGACCATAATCACTCCTTACATGTCTTCATGCATTTTCATCCATCTCTATACAATATAACAACAACATAACAATCAAACTACTAAAATAAAATTAATTCATCATTTCTACCCAACACCTACTCCATTCGGCCAACACCATGTATATACAACTACACTCCAACATGGTTGATTTCATAATTTCCATTTTCATCACATAATTCTTAGCAACGACGACTAAAATAATAAGAAACATTGATTCATTTCTTGCATACCAAGCGACCACTACACGGCCATTCCTCATTATTCATCATTCTATGAATTCCATTCATTTTCTACATATTACCACAACACACAAACATGTTGAGTACCATTGATTCATTACTCCAACACAACCTTACATACACACTCATGCACATGGCCAAACACACCATACATCTATATTTCATGAATTTCATTTACTTCCACACCCACAACACAAGTAAACCCTTCACAACATATAAAAGGGGATTAAATCTTACCTTTCCTCTTCAACTTCTTCACTTGGCTAGAATGCGGAAACGACGAAACGGATGGCCTATCTCCCGAAACAATTATACCACGTTGTAAAGGACCTTCCATTTAGTAGGAAGACTAGGAGAAAATAATTTTCCTTGGTCAATTTCCCATGGCTCAATTTTGAGAGCCATGGCCGAAACTACTATATTCTCTCTTCATCTTCTTTTTTTTTGTTCTAGCTTTCTTAAATTAAAATGATGACTTCCTATATATATATATACTTGTCTTCCACCAATTTTCCTTATTTACTATTTGGCCCCTCAAGATAAGAATATGGCCACATAATTCCCTCTCTAGAGAATTCTTGAATTTTCTTAAAATTAAAGGAAGACTAATGTCTTCTTTAACAAGCTTTGTGTTATATCCGGCATTTTTGCACATTTGGAAAGTGTGGAATAATCTTTGCTTGTAAGAAATAAGGCCACATTTGAATCTTACTAGTATGAATATGTTGGCTATGAAAAATATTGGTGTGGAAGTGTTGGAGAAGGCCAAGGGTAAAATTGGGATTTTGAAAATTTATTTCGGGAATTTTAAAATATGATCCATGATTAATTGGGCTCAAAAAAAAAAAAAGAAAAAGAGGCCCAAAAGGGGAGGCCCAACCGGCCATGGGGGCTAGTCCAAGCCCATGGATTTTATTAATTATCCATGGGATAATTAATATAAAAGGATCATTATGCATGGAAGTTTCAAGAAATTAAAAGAAAAGAAGAGAGCCATTCGGCTCCAAGAAAGAAGAAGAGAAAAAAAAAGAAAAAAATTCTTGGAGCCTTATTCCTTGATTCAAAATTCGTTTCTTCTTGGATTCTTATTAAGTTCAAGATTCTCTTTAACGTGGTATAATTATTTAAGCGAGAAGACTACGTTGGTGGCAAGTGGAAAATTTGAGAAGAGGTAAGAACTTCATCTTTTTTCATGTTATGGAAGATATATATATATGTTGTAGTATGTGGGGATGGAAGAAAAGCATGAAAGTTGTGTGTTGTGTGTGCATGTAAGTATGACCGTGTGGTGTGTGTGTGATTGTGTTGTGACCGTGGGGTGTGTATGATGGAAGAATATAGGTTGAGTTTGTTTAGTATGTTAGTTGTGTTGTTGTGATGAAAGGAAGGGTTTAATGAACCAAGTTGGTGTTGAAATTGGTTGTATGTTGTTATGAGAAATTTATGTGATTTTTATATAGTTTTACATAATTATGGAAGTAAGGTTTTAGATGTGAATTATGATTATGGATGATGAAATTGGAAGATGGAAATATGTTATGAATAAGTATGTTGAAAAATTAGAAGTTGGGATGCATTATGGCCTTGATGGAAACATGTGCATATTTAGTATATTTTGTGAATATTTTATGGAAATGGTATGAAATGTCTCCGAAGTGTATTTGAATGGTTTTGGATTAGTAAATAAATATGAGAACGTTGACATGAAGTTGGAAGTGTGAAGTTGGAATGGAAACTATTGCATTAGGTCGGAAAGTTGACTAGTTGTGTTATGTTGTGATTGTTAATGCTATTGATGTTGTTGTTGGGTTGTTGTTGGTTGTTTTGAGCCGAGTTGAATCTCGGGGGTGTCGTATTTATAGGGGAAGTCTTTGCCGAAATTTCGGTAGCCAAATAGAAACCAAAGATTGAAATGTTAACTCTCATGAATAGTAACGGGTAAAGATGACCATTTGCGATTTTTGACGAAACGGGATTGGAGATGAAGCGAGCATAAGACGTCCGTAAGGTATGTAGAGCTTACTTATTCTTCATATGGCATGTCCTAGACCTACTAGGCCGAAAACGGAACCTCGGGACTAATTCTGCTCCTAGAAATCCGAATTTGATTTTGGCTACTATTCATTCAGCGCTATTGAATCAAAATACTTACCTTTGGATATAAGAACGCATAAACCTTTGTATCTTCCGTGAATGCACCCAAATGGCTCCGAAACTTTCATGGATAACTTTATGGAGCCTAATGTTTGTAGATTATGTTCGCCGCCTCGGCGTGACCCGAGGTGGGCCCGCAAGTCCCGAGGCTTCCCTTATCTGGTTTGTCTGACTCCTTTCTGTATGATACGAAAAGAAATGTTTGCCTATAACTCCATGGTCCGTTTGAAATGTCGATTATGTTATTTGAACGCTCGTCATGAGAATGATGCCAAATTTTCCGAAAATGATCTATGTTGTGTTTTTGAGAAAAATTGATAATTTAAAAGTCCAACTTTCGTATACAAATTCCGATTTACCCGATATTCGTTTTGAGCCTTCTGAGGCTACTGTATATGTAAATGAAACTATGTATCAAGCCTTGGAACTTACTTTTAATATGCATATGATTTCTGCACTACTCTGTTCGTGCCGATTATTATGATTTCGTTCGCCGGTACCGGGCCGGTTTTGTGATCGTGCGCTCTATGACATATTCGGCGGTATGATGTGTTACGGTTTAGAGAGCCTCGCCATAGGGCCGGTTACCGTCTATGGTGTTATGATGTGATATGGCTTCGTTATGTTTGATGATGTGATGTGTGTGATATTATGATTTGTTCGGAGGCTGTACGGAGATTTGAAAGCCTACGGAGTATGATGTGTTGTGGCACCGGCGTCGGGGGGTGACCCGTTCCAGCCTTATGCACGATTTTTTATTTGCATTACGCACATTTGCATTCCGTACGGGTTTGGGTCTATTACTTATATTTGTTCGTTTCTTCTCACTCCGATTATGATTTGGATTCTTTTTACCTTACATACATACTCGGTACTTTTTCCGTGCGGCCCCCGCTTTACTGTGTTGCGTTTCATGCCGCGCGGTACGGGCGCTCGGTTGGGTGACTTCCCGGTTTAGGCTATTTATTCCGCTACTTTGGAGTGCTCCCCGATCCGGAGCCCACATTTGGTATACGCTCCGCTTTGGATATTACGTACATTTACTCTTGTTTGGGTACGGCGGGGCCACGTCCCGTCATATGTTCGTATGTACGTTACGTTTATAGAGGCACGTAGTCATGTTCGTGGGTCGTGGTTCCAGTTTGGTTGTGTGTGGTTTCGGTTTGTCTGTATATGATTTCGATTTGCGTCCTTAAGCGGCCCCGTATGCTACTATGGCCGATATGGCCCATCTGTTGCATGAGTGTGTCTGGCGATGTACATTCCGCCAACTTTGACTTCGATGTGATGTTTGACACGGGCGACCGCTTAGGACGACATTTGTATGATGTCGGTTTTCGATTATCGGTCGAATAATGTACGTTAAATCCCGATCGTGTGATATTTTGATGATTTGATTTGTAAGTACGTTCGGGTGCACGGTAGGGCACCGATCACGGCCCACGGACAAGGTCGTGACAAAAGTGGTATCGGAAACGATCATCCTCGGAATGTCTACGGGCCGTGTCTCGTAAGTCTTGTTTATCGGTGTGTTGTGCACCACATCTATAAACGAGGAGGCTACGGACATTTAGGATGTTACCTTTCTTTGAATCTTAGATCGTGCGATAGAGCCGGCCCTAGCGGAAAATGAATTCCTTTTTACTAACTTTTGATTTCAGCTGGGGAACGGTATCGATGTAAGATAGTGTCCGATGACGTCGGAAGCTACACTGTACGCAGGTAAGCAATGGTATGAAGGACGAATCTTTGGGTAAGGTATTTGAAGCACGATTGTAACGTAAAGTTGAAAATTGAAAGAGAAAGGAAAAGCCGATGTCTTAATGGTTCTAAATAATGGTGAATGAAACGTTTTCATTGTCGGTGGCAATTAAGGAGACCGGGATGAAAAGGAATGATATGTATGTGAACGGGAGTGAATTGATGATTGTATAGTTAGAAATATGAACAAATTTCTTTAAAGCGGTGGGACCCGCTACGAAAATTTTTCGAAAATTTAGAAAGACTCGAAACTTTTTAAATTACGTAACAAAGGTCGTATGGGGCAATTGACGTGGTTATATTAGCAATAACGCATCAGAACGCATGAAAGTTTCGAAGTTAAGCGTGCTAAGACCAGAGCAATTCTGGGATGGGTGACCCCCTGGGAAGGATGTGAAATTTCACAATTATAGGTATAAGAAATGCCTGGAAATTTGGGGTAACCTTAAGGAAAAGTGAGGTCGAGAGAATGGATTGACTCGATTACGTTATAAATTATGGTCAGTAGGAGATCTAACATGACGAGCTTCGAAAAAGAAAGTGAGTAAGGATATTGGAATAAAGGAAGGATAAGAAATGTGATTAAGCAAAACCTTCGAAAGAGGCCGACAGACGATGCATAAAACCCTGATGTGGAAGTGTGACGAACGAGTTTGTAAATAAGCGAGAAGTGACGGTGCAGAACAAAAAGAAAATTGAGGATTTGGAAAGGAAGCCCCCCCTGTAATAAGGAAAAGAAGAAAGAGCAACGTGGTTCTGAAATCAGCATAAGTTTAAATAAGCATTTGGCAATGTTTGTAGGTAAGATGATGTATATGGATATGTATGATTGTTTCTTGGTGACCATAGTGGTCAAGGACAAGATATGTGTAGAAAGGGTGTTGTTCGGGGATCTTTGACTTACAAATTATGTTGCAATACCTAGATCGAGTTAGAAGAAATTAGGAAAGGGTTCGAATGAGAATTCGAAAACATTGCGAATGGATATGTGGTAATGACCTTTTTGCGATAAGACAACGATGGTAAGGATATAAATTCAATTGCTGTAGCCTATTGAATGATTTGATGAAATAATTCGGGGCACGAAAATTCGAGTGAGTAAGGAAACGTTAGCAAGGGAACTTCCGTAAACCCCGAAGCATTAGTGAAAGGTGGTCTGACTTTGATCGAGATTTTGTATGCCATACTTCTACACCTCCGATTTCGATGAAACTCTGTCTATTATGCCTCCGTATCTCCGAATCCGATTATGCTTCTATCCGATGTACCTCGTACACCCGACTTTGATTACGAATCATGTTTGACATATCTCTACGCCGCCTAACTGCGGTTACGAATCGTCCGACATAGCCCGTACGTCCGATTCTCTTCAAAACTGTCGATATACCTTCGTATGTGTCACACCCCAACCTTCGTCGGGTGTGGCGGCACCGACTCTCATCGAGTCAAGCGAACCCTTAAACGTCAACTCAATTTTTTTTTTTAAAAACAAGAATTGAAAATTGTAAATGAAATACTAAAATCGACACGTGGCTCCATGCATCTCAAAACAGGATATATATATATATATACATACGACATAAAACAAGGCGAGCCAAAAGGCCTCTGCCATTTCTATACAACAAAAGATGGCCAGCAAGGCCAAACAGTAACCACGACTCCCACGCTGTTCGCAGACTTCTATAGAGTATAACCTGTACAATATGTAAAGCTATACCAAAACAGGGACAGTCTCCGGAGCAAATGGAGCTGTCTGACTCCCAGTGCTATCTCCTCTAAGAAGCCGGGTCCCCCGGTCGCGTCCACCGAACTGCGGGCATGAAACGCGACCCCGAAGAAAGGGGGTCGGTACGGAATATGTCTTGAATATGTAAAGCGAAAATAAATAGATAATAACCACCGCGCAATTTAAGAGGGAAGAAATCACATACAACCCAATACCTGCAACCTTCGCTTAAGAGAAGACATAAGTAGATGTACAGAGTCGCAAACAAGCCTTAAGTAATAATCGCAATCCAGCTAACAAATCCAGAATAAGTAATGTAATCTAGAACATTTCTCCTAAAGAAGTAATACCGTACATCACACGCGCCGCTTCCGGCAAAATAATAACAACAATAACAGTAATAGCCCCTTCGGATATCAATAATGGCCCCCTTCGGCTTGATATCAATAATGGCCCCCTTCGGCATTGCCGCTTCCGCATAATAATGAAGATAGCCCCCGGGCATTGCCGCTTCCGGCATAATAATGAAGATAGCCCCGGGCATTCCGCCCGGGCATCATGAAGATAGCCGCTTCGCATAATAATAAAGATAGCCCCTTCGGGCATAATAGTAATAATAAAATTTCACACCCCTTCCGGAGTGGTTTAAAAATCGATTTTAATAAAATACCGCACTCCTTCGGAGTGGTTTTTGAAAATTTAAATAATAAAATATCACACTCCCCTCGGAGTGGTTTTGGAAGATTTAAATAATAAAATATCACACTCCCCCGGAGTGGTTTGAAAATTAATTTAAAAAAAATCGTTCAATAGTTAGGACAATAGCCCAAAAATTTCCCTTCAATTGTGGTACTAAATAAGCCAAGTAAAACGATAGGCGGGAATCCGGGAATAGTGGGCCCGCCCCGGGCCAATGGAGGTGGCGTACATGGGACATGCCTAGCGAACCTCATAATATCATTAATAATTGGTTTGGGAGTAGTCGGATTGGATTCGGACAAGTTTTAGACATTTACGGCCAAACTAGTCAATTGTGACCTATTTGGTTCAATTCCATTGAATGAAAACGCTCCAACTTTAGGTGTGAATCCGGGAGATAGGATTGACCCAAAGGGTCGAAACCGAAGCCAAGACACCTAGATCATGCCATGAAAAGGAAATAGAAGGCTTTACATACCTTATTCGCGTCTTGCGCTCGTCGAGCTCCACTCCGTTTCGTCCGAACAAAAATGGTCACCTTTACGCTTACTATTCATGAGAGTTAGCATTTCAATAATGAGTTCATACTTGACTACCGAAATTTCGGCAGCATTTCCCCTATAAATATGGCATCCCCGAGATTCAACTCGGCTCAGAATAACAACAACCAACCCAACAACAACATCAACAACATCAAAAATCGCTACAAAGCACATATGAACACAAATAGTCTTTCTTTCCATATAATACATCGACTTCCATTCTAACTTCACACTTCTCATCCAATATCGACGTTTTCATATTCATTCTCTAATTCGAGGCCATTCAAATACGACTCAAGGACATTTCACATTATTCTACAAAATATACAAAATTTCCATCAAACCACAATTCATCCGAAACTTCCAATTTTCAACATGAATTTCCATAGCACATTTTTGGCTTCCAACTTCATTAACAACAATCATGATTTGCATCTCAATGACTTCATTCTTATATTTACATAAGTTACTACAACGTTGCATATTTTCCTACAACAGCCTTACGTCATATTTTTCATAACAACAAGAACCATTAACCTTCCATTCACTTCACAAAGCCATAACAACACAATTAACATACTAAATGAAATTAATTCATTCCTCCTTCATACAACATGGCTCACGGCCACACCCCTTTTTCACATACACACACGCCATGCACACACATACGTCACACTTTCATAATTCTTGTCTAATTCTAATCATCATAACATATAAGGTCATTCCATAACATGAAGCATAAGAATCTTACCTCTTTCTTGAATTTTCAACTTTCCGCAAACGGAGTTCTTTCTCCAAACCAATTATACTACGTCGAAGAGCACCTCAAACTTGTTAAGAATTCAAAAAGGACAAGATTTTTGGATCAAGATTAAAGGCTTGGAAATTTTCTCTTTTTTTTCTTTCTCTTTCTCTCTTGGAGCCGTGAGCTCTTTCCTTTTTTTTTTCTTGATTTTTCTTTCAATTTCATGAAACTTCTAAGGCCTTATCATCCTTTATAATTAATAGGCACATGGAAAATTCTCATGGGCTTGGGCCACCATACCTTGGCCGGCCACCCCTCTCCATTGGGCCTCTTTTTCTTATTTTTTTTTTTTTGAGCCCAATTTGTAATTCATGAAACCATCTTCCAAAATTCCGACTTTGTCCCTAACCTTCCTCGAAAATTCCGCACCAATATTTCTCATGAACAACTTATATGCTAAATAAAACCAAAATATAGCCTTACTCCTTACAAGTCACAATTATTTCGAAACTTCCGAATACGCAAAAATACGGGATATAACAGTATGTGTGACTCTGATTATGGTTTGTTCGATATACTCCGGTACGTTTGGCTTTGGTTATGAACCTGTTTGATATGACGTCGGAGTATGAATTTGTCTCGTGCTTCTTCGCCTTAGAATCTAGATGCATTTTGTCCGATATACTTTTGTACGTCGATTCGACACAACACACCGATAAACAAGACTTACTGACACAACACTATATTTACACCCCAACCTACGTCGACTCAGTCAACTCAATTTTTTTTTAAAAACAAGAATTGATTGTACGAAATAGGTTTACTTCCATACGTAAAACAAGGCGACTCGACTATGGACCTATCGAATAAAGTTCAATACGTCGACTCGATGATGGGTTTGTCGATATGCCACCGCGCAATTTAAGAGGAAGAAATGCACATACAACCCCATACGGTTCGATTACGAATGCAAAACAAGCTAAGATAACGTCGAGTAATACATGCTTTTGTCGTACTTTTGTACCTACCGATTAACGGATCTAGCTTTGTCCGACATCCGTCCGATCTTACGGATTCGATAATAGTAATAATAAATTTCGTTAGTCATATGTTCTGTTTAAGATTATGTAGACCGCTGGACTAATGAAGATTACGAAGCGACCCCTAGTGCGGTAATATCGAGAGAATGATGGAAGGAGTTGGAAAAGAAATGCCTACAATTGTGACCTATTTGGCTCGATTAAATATAGATCATGTATGTGGTTGGCAAGAGAACCCCCTCCCCCACCTATTCGGAGGAGTTTTCTTTTCGGACCTATAAGTCTAATTTAACATTCGAGGAACACAAATAGAATGTTTTTAAAGGGGGAAGGATGTTATATCCGGCATTTTTTTGCATTTGGAAAGTGTGGAATAATCTTTGCTTGTAAGAAATAAGGCCACATTTGAATCTTACTAACATAGTATGAATATCTTTGGCTATGAAAAATATTGGTGTGGAAGTGTTGGAGAAGGCCAAGGGTAAAATTGGGATTTTAAAAATTTGTTTCGGGAATTCATGAAACCATCTTAAAATATGATCCATGATTAATTGGGCTCAAAAAAAAAAACAATAAGAAAAGAGGCCCAAAAGGGAGGCCCAACCGGCCATGGGGGCTAGTCCAAGCCCATGGATTTTATTAATTATCCATGGGATAATTAATATAAAAGGATCATTATGCATGGAAGTTTCAAGAAATTAAAAGAAAAGAAGAGAAGAAAAAAAGAAGAGAGCCATTCGGCTCCAAGAAAGAAGAAAGAGAAAAAAAAAAAAAAATTCTTGGAGCCTTATTCCTTGATTCAAAATTTGTTTCTTCTTGGATTCTTATTAAGTTCAAGATTCTCTTTAACGTGGTATAATTATTTAAGCGAGAAGACTACGTTGGTGGCAAGTGGAAAATTTGAGAAGAGGTAAGAGCACTTCATCTTTTTCATGTTATGGAAGATATATATATGTTGTGTATGTGGGGATGGAAGAAAAGCATGAAAGTTGTGTGTTGAGTGTGTGCATGTAAGTATGACCGTGTGGTGTGTGTGTGATTGTGTTGTGACCGTGGGGTGTGTATGATGGAAGAATATAGGTTGAGTTTGTTTAGTATGTTAGTGTTATATCCCGTATTTTTGAACCTCGGATTATCTACTGGGGTGGGGCCCACACACCGAGATTTTTTTTTTTTTTTTTTTTGGAACCTCTGTAAAGTCATATGAATCACATATGTAAAGTTGAACACAACTCATGAAGTACCCTTGGGCCAAATCAAAGTGGAAGCCCTCCAAACGAATATTTTTAAGAAAACGTTTTCGGGTGACCTGACTTTGAGGGGAAAAAACGGTATTATAAGTTTGGAATTTGGGAAAATACTAAGAAATAGAAGTTGTAGATAATTGAATCAGCTTTCCATCCATAGGTCGTGGGTTCCCAGATGATGTCGGTACAAGGAGATACGAACGTTTTAAGGTCGAAAGGTCAGTGGGCTAGGCCCAACTCGGGATCAACCGAGTTGGCCCAAAAAATAAAATGAAAATTTAGGCCCAATGTTTAAGGGGTGGCCCGGCCAGGTGAGGCCCAACCCATGGTTTTAATGAATATTTCCATGTGCTAATTAATTATAAATGGTCATTATCTAATAGAATTTTCAAGAAACAAAGAAAGAAGAGAAAGAAGAAAAACCAAGAACACCCAAAAGGGACCATTTCGGGTTTGGCCATAGGAAATTCACCTCAAAATCTTGCCTCTAAAATTATTTTCTTGTTGAATTCCTACTAATTCAAGGTCCTCTACAACGTGGCGTAGTTATTTCGGAAGATAGACCGCGGTTTCGTCGTTTTAACAACTTGGGCAAGTAAAGAAGATTGGAGGAAAAGGTAAGGATTCATTCCCTTTTATATGTTATAAAGCCTTTGTTTATGTTGTAGTATGTAGAAATGAGTAGAAAGTATGGAAAT
>NW_026715259.1:0-20226 GCF_029784015.1 Lycium ferocissimum | reverse complement strand
AAAAAAAAAAGAAAGAGATTCATTTTCCTCGATAATAACGATATATTTCCCCTTCCCCCTTGAACTTAAGCCACAAAGCCTCAATACGTTAAATAAGTCGCAACTATACGCCGTCCGGACCGGAATTTGGGAATTATACCGGGTTTCGGCTAAAAGTTAGTGGTGAAAGGTTGGGGAATTTTCTAGAATATTTAGAAAGTTTTGTCCGATTTTTTTGGCCGAAAATGAGGGGTTAAGCCCCTTTATAAAGAAAATGCTCGAAGTCACCGAGCATCACCGTAGCGATCTTGTGTGGTAGACCTCTTGTAGGCAAATCGTTCATCCCATGTGAAATTATTTCGAGACCTAAAACTTTTATATACCAATCTCTTTATTTGCATACCTGGATATGTCCAAAACTCCATACAATCCGTATAACTTATTCAACATCCCAAACTTTTCTTATTCCAAATTTACCCTTAACACTCCATACCAATGAAAAAGATGAATATGCAACTTGTGCATTAAAACAAAAACAAAATCGGGAATTAAAAGTCTTATCCACAACTTGTCGCAATCCAACTTAAAATATTCCAACGTGCAAAATACGGGATATAACACGCGCATTATGTATGATTCACAGGCAAGTTTTGATTTCTGATTACTATACTTATTTCGATAAATTCCAGTTCGGTTATGATTCTATCTATGGTATTATGTGCTTTACATGCTCAGTACATATAAAATCGACCCCCTCTTCTTCGAAGGGTTGCGTTTAATGCCGCGCAGAATGTACTCGTTTGGGTGAGCCGCTAGCTTAGGATCCCTACCGCCGGTTTGGAGTGCTCCTTTGCCCGAGCCACACTTTGGTACATTCTTTTGTCGTATATATGTATATGTCTATTCGGGGGGGTGCGAGCGGGGCCCGTCCCGGCATGTGATTACTCGTTATTACTCTTAGAGGTACGTCAGGACATAAACGTGGGTTATGGGTAGCACTGTACAGTTGTGTTTGTGTTCTGTATATCCTCAGGTGGTATATATGATATATGTATATATGTGTGCAGGATGTTGTGCCTTTCTATACGTCTAAGTTCTTATTATGTTTGCTGTGATCCGATTATAAATGATAGGTGGAGTCGGTGCCCGGCTCGGAACTTGTCGGCCTACTGGCTGGTCGTGACATAGTGAATAGACGAGCGAGGGGTATGATGTGTACGGGGTTTGGACAAGTAAGAAATAGTAATTGACGATCCTAATTAAGATTTCCAAAGACATTCGAGTTAAGGAAAGAGAGTTGTTAAGGGAAGTGAGTCGCAAGTCGAGCGCAACGAATAAGAATTTCGAGTATTAAGTTAATGGTGTCTTAATGACCCGTTGAGGAAGAGTTACAACGTCTCTTAGAATGGTACTGAAGCAAGCAACAAGTGTTAAGAAGGTTCCATAAGGATCGGAGATCAAACGAGTCGACGAAACGATTTCCGAAAAAACTGGACAACCTACGGCTAGACATGCTGGCCGTATAAAATATATGGACCGCATGTCCAACCGTAGATTCAGTCCAGTAGAGCATACTTCACTGGAACAAATCTACGGCCAGACATACGGACCGTATAAAACATACGGACCGTATGTTGTCCATATGAACCGGTCGGGATCGAACTCAATTTTATATAAGGGACCCTTTTTCATTTCATCTCATTTCATTTCACCTCCACCATTCAAGAAACCTCTAGAGAGTTCCAAACATTTCATCCATGAGAAATAATAGGAATCAAGGATCAACAACAAGAAATCAAGAGAGATCAAGTGAAGGGAAACCCATTAAAAGTCATCCAAGTCAAGAAATCCCAAGAGAGATAAAGTAGGGTTTTGGTGCTAAGGGTGAATCACCATTCTAAGTTTATTCCTCCATGATCTAAGGTAAGTTTCATGATCTTTACATGTTGTTTGAAGTATTTATAAGTTAAGACTCATGAATTGTAGAGGATTATGTGAAATGGGTCATGAATATGTGAAAAGTGCCATTAGTGAGTAGTAGTTGGATTGAATCATGGAAATGAATATGTTGATGTTGTGAATGTGTTATAAATGACGTTTAGAACATGAAATAAGTATTGGATATGGAAGAATACGACGATGGACTTTTAGTCATGAATATGGAGAATTGAAGTAGAAGTGAATGCGAATTTGTAAATGAATGACGATTGTTGTTAGTGATATTGTGATGATTGTTATGAATGTTGGAGTTGATATGGAATATGGCGGAAAGTAGTATAAACAAAGGAAATCTTTGCCCAAATTTCTATAGCTTTAGTAAAGTATGCTTTCACGACGATATAGCTAACGTTGATACGAATTCTCTTGAAGGTATAAACAAGTGCATTAAAGGAGAACGAGCAAGCGATAGAATAGCTAAACGACGAAGGTATGTGAGGCTAGTCCTTTCTTTCTAAGGCATGAGTCCTATGGCATGAATTTCCTCTTTACTTATGAATATTCCATCTTCAAGAAGACTATGAGTCATTGTTCATGAATAGCTATAAGAGATAAGAGATATGCTACGATTATGATAACGATAATGATAAGCTAAGTCTGAAAATGCTATAGTTATGATACGATGTTCCTATTAAGCTAATGAAGATATCCATAGTTCATTGATTTTGATCATTATATACACTCACCTTATGTTGTTCCTTCAAGATGAGGCGGAATACTTATGAATGTTCATAACGACATCGGGGTCCACGACTTATGTCACCCCGATAAAGTATGATTATCTATGAGTCTCTATGCATGTATGATCTATAAGTATGTTATGATGTATATTATGATAACCATGATGATGTATAATGTATGATAAATGACTTATGTATGATGATAGTACACCGCGCCTATATGGCCGGGCATGTCACCGCTAAGGCGAACTTATACCCCATGGCCAAATGGCATGGGCGTACACCACTAGTGGGCGGCACGAGATGATTCCCTTGTGACGCGGGAGGCACAGACGCGAGCTAATGCTATTGCTAATGTTATTAATTATCACACCGCACCTATATGGTCGGGCAATTATACAGTTACACCTTTATACACTTATGCATATATGATATGATGATGAGTATGAAAGTAAGCTAGCATGTATTACTTCCTTTATGATTCAGTCAGTTACAGATTGCTCCTCATTGATGCCTCCTTATTTTATTGACATTTTATTATTGTTTATGCCTTACATACTCAGTACAATATTCGTACTGACGTCCTTTTCTTCGGACGCTGTGTTCATGCCCACAGGTAGACAGGGAGGTGATCCAGACTCATAGGAGCTAGTAGCGGCCGATTGAGAGCACTCCATTTTCCGGAGATGCTATTGATTATTCTTTTGGTACATATATGTATATATCATGATTGGGCACGACGGGGTCTGTCCCGTCCATATGTCTAGTATTCTAGTAGAGGCTCGTAGATACGCAAGTGTGGGTAGTATGGTCCCATGGTACGTATGTATATGCATATATATATATATTTTGATGGCCGATATTTATTCCGAGGGCTTATGTTGATAAAAGTAATTATGTTTCAAATGATGATATATTTCTATGATTATGAGCATAGTAGTATGAATGAGAGCATATAAGTAACGGATGAGTGGTGTTCGGTGGGTAGCCCGGATACCGTCATGGCCCGTAGTTCGGGTCGTGACGAAGTGGTATCGGCAGCATTCGGTCCTAGGAAGTGTCTACGAGCCGTGTCTAGTAGAGTCTTGTTTATGGTGTGTAGCGCGCCACGCTAATAAACAAGAGGCTACAGGAAATTTAGGAAAAATGACCATCTTTCTTCATATGAAATCGTGCGATAGAGCCAAGTATAAGATTTAATCCTCCCTAATGAGTATGTTGTGATTTCAGAATGCCGCCAAAAGGAAAAGCTAAAGCCGCCCCGAGGGGCAAGACTACGACAAAGAGGCGGGCAGAAAGAGAGCCGCCCATGAATGCAAATGAGGATGAATCACATCATGAGGCTTTATCTAGTGCCTCCACTACTCCGCCTATTACGGAAGAGCAAGAAGGGGCTTCAGCTCCAGCTCCTATGCCTCCAGTCCCTCCACCGGCTACATCGGGTCAACAAGTGACCGAGGCTATTAATTTATTGACACAATTGGTTGCCGCTCAGGCACAAAGGCAAAATACGGGCCCAAGTGATCGTTCAGCTAGTACTAGAGCCCGTGACTTCATGAGCCTAAATCCTCCGAAATTCTTTGGGTCAAAACCGGATGAAGACCCGCAAGGTTTTATTGATGAAATGTTAAGAACATTGCGGATTATTCATGCTTTCGAGACTGAATCAGTGGAGTTAGCATCATATAGACTCCGAGATGTGGCGGTATTATGGTATAACAATTGGATAGCGTCGAGGCAAGAGAATGCGCCTCCTCCCGTGTGGCAAGAGTTTGTTGATGCTTTCATTCGTCATTATTTGCCGCCCGAGGTCCGCCGAGCTAGAGCGGATAGATTCTTGAATTTGAAGCAAGGCAACATGAGCGCCCGAGAGTATAGCCTCCAATTTAATTCCTTGGCTAGGCATGCTCCTACTATGGTAGCCGATATGGGAGATCGGGTGCACAGATTTGTGAGTGGTTTAGGGCCACATTTATTTAAGGATTTCTTGACGGCTTCGTTGCAAGATGGGATGGATATTTCCCGTATTCAAGCCCATGCCCAAAATCTTGAGGGACAACAACCTCCGCAGATGGGTGATCACGATGTTAATACAGGGCAAAACAAAAGGGCCAGATCTATGGGCACAGGTAGCGATTTTAGAAGGGGATCACGACAGACATATTCTAGGCACTCAGGCCAGTCAGTGACGAGTGCACCTCTCCGATTTACAGGCAGAGGATCTGACCGATCTTTCCGTTCAGGACAGGGCCGCAGTTCGAGAGGCCCGGTTCTCGGTTGGGGGAGATTACGGTCGAGAGGAGACCTCCGTTCCCGATGCGACCGGTGTGTAGATTACATTCCGGGGCGGTTCCGCCAATGTCGGACGCTTGTTATGCTTGTGGTCGAACGGGGCATATGATGAGAGATTGCCGTCGATGATCGGTAGAGCTAGGACTCGGCCCACGGAGATCGGCGGTCGAATTCTTCATCGCGTCCTACGTGCGGACTCCCTCCGGCGGCCGAGGTAGAGGCCGAGGGGGAGCATCTACCGAGTGTGCCACACAACACCGTTTATATGCTTTAGCGGACGGCAAGATCTCGAGTCGTCTCCAGATGTGGTTACAGGTACATTGTCTGTGTTTTCTCATGATGTGTATGCATTGATAGATCCGGGTTCCACGTTATCATATATTACTCCCTATGTTGCTAATCGTATTGGGGTGAAACTTGAGCCGATCAAACCTTTCGAGGTATCTACTCCGGTTGGTGATCCCGTGATGGCTAAACAAGTGTATAAAGATTGTATAATTTTGATATGCGATCGCCAAACCAAAGTTGATTTAGTGGAGCTAGAAATGCTAGATTTCGATGTTATAATGGGTATGGATTGGTTGGCCTCATGCTATGCTAATGTCGATAGCCGAATGAAATTAGTCCGATTTTAATTTCCGGGAGAGTCCGTACTTGAATGGAAAGGTAATACAGCATCCCCCGGGGGTAGGTTTATTTCCTACCTCAAGGCAAGAAAGATGATAGCTAAGGGCTATATTTATCATTTAGTCCGAGTTCATGATACAGAGGCGACATCGCCAACTTTTCAATCTGTCCCGGTAGTGAATGAGTTTTTGGATGTATTTCCAGATGAACTTCCAGGCCTTCCTCCAGAAAGGGAGATTGATTTCGCCATTGATGTGTTGCCGGATACCAAGCCTATTTCTATTCCTCCTTATCGAATGGCTCCGGCAGAATTGAAAGAGTTAAAGGCCCAGTTGAAAGATTTGCTCGAAAAGGGGTTCATTAGACCCAGTTCATCACCGTGGGGAGCACCAGTCTTATTTGTGAGAAAGAAAGATGGCTCCCTACGAATGTGTATTGATTATAGACAATTGAACAAGGTGACGATAAAGAACAAGTATCCTCTTCCAAGGATTGATGATTTATTTGATCGGCTACAAGGTGCCAAGTGGTTTTCCAAAATAGATCTGAGGTCGGGTTATCATCAAGTGAGAGTCAGAGAAGAAGACATTCCTAAGACAGCTTTCAGGACAAGATATGGCCATTATGAATTCCGAGTGATGTCGTTTGGGCTGACTAATGCTCCGGCAGTGTTCATGAATTTAATGAATAATGTATTCAGGCCTCTCTTGGATTTGTTCGTGATAGTATTCATTGATGATATTTTAGTGTATTCTCGCACGGAATCAGAACATACAGATCATCTACGTATTGTCCTTGGAATTCTCCGTACTCGGGAGTTGTATGCAAAATTTTCAAAGTGCGAGTTTTGGCTAAATTCTGTGACATTCTTGGGCCATGTTATTTCAGATGATGGCATTAGAGTTGATACTCAGAAAATAGAGGCGGTGAAGACTTGGCCAAGGCCTACGACGCCTACTGAAGTTCGTAGTTTTCTGGGTTTGGCAGGTTATTATAGAAGGTTCGTAAGGGCTTTTCATCTATTTCAGCCCCATTGACGAAGTTAACCCGTGTCGGCGAAATTTCAGTGGAATGACGCTTGTGAGCGTAGCTTCCAAGAGTTAAAAGATAGGTTGACCTCAGCTCCAGTTTTAACACTTCCAGAAGGGCCGGATGGCTATGTTGTGTATTGTGATGCTTCCGGTGTTGGGTTGGGATGTGTATTAATGCAGCATGGAAAAGTCATTGCTTATGCTTCAAGGCAGCTGCGAAAGCATGAAAAGAATTACCCAACTCATGATCTCGAATTGGATGCAGCTATTTATGCATTGAAGATGTGGAGACACTATTTGTATGGCATGCATGTCGATATCTATACAGATCATAAGAGCCTCCAATATATTTTCAAATAGAAGGAGTTAAATCTGCGACAGCGGCGGTGGTTAGAACTATTGAAAGATTATGATGTGGATATCCTATACCATCCCGGAAAGGCAAATGTAGTAGCGGATGCGCTTAGTCGCCGATCAATGGGTAGCCTATGTGAAGTGCCTTTGGAGAAGAAAGAAATGATTCACGAACTCCATCAACTAGTTAACCTTGGAGTGCGTATAATTGATTCGAGCGGCAGAGTTAGTGTTAACAATCCCACGTTTCATCCTTGGATGCGGAAATAAAAGAGCGTCAATACGAGGATCCCAAATTGAAGTATTATAAAGGTGTGAAATTTCCAAAAGAAAAGTCACCATTTGAAGTCTCGGTAGATGGGGTTCTCAGGTATCAGAATAGGTTATGTGTTCCGGATGTGGCGGAACTACGCCGCTGAATTCTAGAAGAA
The DNA here is from genome assembly GCF_029784015.1 of Lycium ferocissimum. Classification (NCBI taxonomy): domain Eukaryota; kingdom Viridiplantae; phylum Streptophyta; class Magnoliopsida; order Solanales; family Solanaceae; genus Lycium; species Lycium ferocissimum. The sequence goes on along the minus strand of NW_026715259.1, from coordinate 12,834 downwards.
GCTCATTACTCCTGGTATTCTATTCATCCTAGAACGACAAAGATGTACCATGATCTTAAATTGATGTATTGGTGGGATGGCATGAAAAGAGACATAGCAGAATTTGTAGCCAAATGTCCGAATTGTCAGCAAGTAAAGGTTGAACATCAGAAGCCAGAAGGATTATTGCAAGCGATAGAAATTCCTACGTGGAAATGGGAAGTGATCAATATGGAATTTATTGTAGGATTGACCCGCTCTCGAGGCAAGCATGATTCTATATGGGTGATTGTGGATAGATTAACAAAGGCAACTCATTTTCTCCCAGTCAGAACTACATATTCAGCTAAAGATTATGCAAGGTTATATCTTAAGGAGATTGTAAGGCTTCATGGTATTCCAATATCTATCATCACAGACGAGGAGCACGGTTCACGGCTAAGTTGCGGAAATCCTTTCAAGAAGGTCTAGGTACTCAAATAAGGCTCGGCACGGCTTTTCACCCCGAGCGACGGACAAGCCGAGCATGCGTACTATACAGACCTTGGAGGATATGCTAAGGGCATGTGTTTTAGATTTTGGTGGTAGTTGGGATGACCACTTACCCCTAATTGAATTTGCCTACAACAATAGCTACCATTCCAGTATCCAAATGGCTCCGTATGAAGCTCTATATGGAAGGAAATGTAGATCTCCAATTGGATGGTTTGATGTCGGAGAAGTACAGTTAATGGGGCCCGAATTGATTCAGCAAGCAGTAGAAAAAGTCAAGGTGATACGAGATCGATTATTGACAGCCCAAAGTCGCCAAAAGTCTTATGCGGATAACCGCCGGCGAGATTTAGAATTTCAAGTCAATGACTGGGTATTCTTGAAAGTATCACCGATGAAAGGGGTGATGAGATTTGGCAAGAAAGGAAAGTTAAGTCCTCGGTACATTGGACCCTACAAAATCATCCGCAAGGTGGGTCAAGTAGCGTATGAATTAGAATTGCCTTCCGAGCTTGAATTAGTTCATCCAGTATTTCATGTTTCGATGCTCCGTAAATGTGTGGGAGATCCCACAAAGATCGTGCCAATAGATGATGTTCAGATCACAGAAAAGCTAGCTTATGAAGAAGTGCCTATTGCCATTTTAGACAGGCAAGTACGAAGACTTCGAAATAAGGAAATAGCTTCAGTCAAAGTCCTATGGAAAAATAATAACAGGGAAGAGATGACTTGGGAAGCGGAAGAGAAGATGAAATCAACATATCCACATTTATTTCAGCCCCCGGAAGAAAGCTATGACGAAACGCCGAGGTGATAAGGTATGTATGCTTTATTATATGTATATGGGTCGCGTGTGGGCAGTTTATATTGCTATTATGTTGTGGCCCTGTGAGGCAATGATATTATGGGTTGTTGTGACAGGACGGTAGTGCCATATTACAGGGGAAACTCTAGCGAAATTTTTCTAGAATCCCCGACGACTTAACATTCGAGGACGAATATTCCAAAAGGGGGGAAGAATGTTATACCTCAAAAAATTTCCCGTTAGCATACAGTGAATAGAAGAGCGAGGGGTATGATGTATACGGGGTTTGGACAAGTAAGAAATAGTATTTGATGATCCTAATTAAGATTTCCAAAGTCATTCGAGTTAAGGAAAGAGAGTTGTTAAGGGAAGTGAGTCGCAAGTCGAGCGCAACGAATAAGAATTTCGAGTATTAAGTTAATGGTGTCTTAATGACCCGTTGAGGAAGAGTTATAACGTCTCTTAGAATGGTATTGAAGCAAGGAACAAGTGTTAAGAAGGTTCCATAAGGATCGGAGATCAAACGAGTCGACGAAACGATTTCCGAAAAACTGGACCAACCTACGGCCAGACATACTGGCCGTATAAAATATATGGACCGTATGTCTGTTATATCCCGTGTTTTGGCATATTCGAAAGATTTGGAAATAACCTTGGGTTGTAAGGAATAAGGTCATGTTTGAATTTTTTTTCTTAATATGTGTATGCGGCAAGTTATGGACAACTTGAAATTTCTTCCAATTTTGTTAAAAGGGCAAAGTTGGAATCTTGATTTGTTTCGGGAATTTGCAAAATACGATTCATAAGTAATTGGGTAAAATAATTGAATGAAAATGAGGCCCAAATTTGGGGTTAAAAGTGAATTATGGAAGTCCACCAAGTTAAGCATTTCATGAAAATATTATAAGTGGTCTTTATCTATAGAATCTTAGAAAACAAAAGAGAAATCAAGAAAAAAAAAAAAAAGTGGCAATGTGTGTGAGAAAGAAGGGCCAAAAAAAACTTGTTTAATTGGATATAAGTGGACATAAAAATCTTGTTCTAATTTATAACAAGTTCAAGGCGCTCTTCGACCTTAGTTGGTTTGGAAGAAGAACTCAAAAGTTGGAATTTCAAGAAAGGTAAGATTCTTATGTTTTATGTTGTGGAATGTTTATGTGTTATAATGATTTGAATTCCACCAAAATCATGGAAGTATGGTTGTGTGTGCTGGCCAGTATGTGTAAGACCAACCAATTGGAAAAGAGTCCTGTCCTTAAGTGTTAAAAAGGTTATATGTTGTTGTAATATGTAGAAATGATGAATTCATGGAAGCGTGTGAATATGTGGTATGGTTATATATGGCCCGTATTTTTGTACGTCGGATTATTCGCCAACTTCGATTACGATGTGATGCTTGGGTCCACACATTGAGATATTTTTTGGGACATGTGACAATTTATATGAATCACATATTTGTGAAGTTAAACATAACTCAAGAAGGACCCGGGGTTGGGTCGTGACAAAAAGTGGAAGTCCTCCTCGGAATGTATTGTTTAAGTAATGTTTATCGGTGTGTTGTGCACCACATCTTCGAGGGGCTACGACATTTAGGGTGTTACCTTTCTTTGGATCTTAGAAAAACACCAAAGATAGAAGTTGTAGGATGACTTTTCGAATTATATTTTTTCGGTAACCATCCGAAGAAGGTCGTGGGCCCACGGAGCAAGACATCGTGATAAGGAGAGATGGACGTTTTAAGGCGGAAAGGTCGATGTTGGCCCGGTAAGGGTTCCCAAATACCATTATCGGAGGGGCGGGTTAGCTCCCACCATGGCCCATGCCTATTTAAGGCCCGGGTCGGGGATAATTTCAGGGAGGGCCCTTTCCTCTCATTTTTCAGACCAAGAATACCCGGAAAATTCTGGACAGGGATAGAGAAGAACGATGATGAGAGAAGAAAAACCAATTTCTTGACATGTAAAATTTTCGGGTCTAAGCCCGAATTAGGACCCCCATGAAGGGAGATGAAGTGTTGTCGGGGCTGCGTTGTCTTCGAATTTCGAGCTACAAAATCAACCAAGGAGAAGAGTGATAACGTGAGGGGCTGCATGCTCAAGGTAGGAATACGGTTCCTTTTCATTGTTAACGAGTGTATTTAGAATTTTAACGGATTAAAACGGAGGGGATAGTGTGTAGAAATGGATATAATTCATGAGTTTGATTCTGTTGATGTTGACCATAGTGGCGTATGGGCTATTTTGTGACAAGTGAATGAACTAAATTTATTTAGTATGTTTGGATTGTTGTGTTGTGGATTCTATGGTGCTAATGAAAGTTTAATGGTTCAAAGTGAAGTTATAGTTGTTTGCGGCTTGTTATGGAATTTTATATCGTTTATTGAATTTATGGAAGTAATGGATTATTAATGTAGTTCATGAATTCGGAAGGAAAAATGTGTTGTGTTGATGGCGCGGAACTTGGAGGTTTCGGGTTTCATTATGTAGTGGATGAAATGTTGTTGAATTGTGTCGAAATGGGTTTCGTAATGTTAGAATGCGTTTGGAATTGCTTATGGATATTGTTCTTGTGGTTGTTGGTAATTGTTTGTCCGTTGGATATTTGGTGCGGCACAGCCGAATTCTCGGGTGTTGTCATCTTACGGCCCGGCCGTGCGCCCGGTACGAGGTATGCCGGCTGAGAGGGCCGCGGGGATTCCGCCGTGGCCTATGACTTGTTTGGGTCCTTCGAACGTGCATATAGATTTTGAGAAGTCGGCGAGACTTGAGGCATCGCCGCGTAGAAGCAATCAAGGTATATTATTAACCATTTCTTGTTGAATGTGTGTGATGTCTTAGATATTCCATTATTTAATGTGATGTATTATGAGCTTCGCGGGTAAAAGTAAGGTAAGAACCGAGGTGGGACCATTTGAGATGGACATATATACGATGTTGAATATAATGTGGTCAAGCTGGATGGCGGAGATGTTTTGTATAGATTGGTTTTAAACGATCCCTTGGGCGGTGGGACCCGCTATGAAAAATTTTGTTTTCTTGAGGCACCAGACCTTTAAATTACGTGACGAAGGTCGTGTGGGCCGACGCCTTTATATCGGCAATAACGCACCAAAAATGCTATGAAAGTTTCGAAGTTAATGACTATGATTTCCAAGGTGGGCCGGGATGGGTGACCCCGTCAGGAAGTGGGTCGAAAATTTTCCCAAACATGGAGATATGGGCCAATAAGAACTTGGTTTAACCTAAGTGAAATTTGCATATAAGGAGTGCTCGGAAACCCGACGAAGAGTAGAATAGTACATGAATCGTTAATAGGAAAAATTTTGTGGGTGATTCGTATACCACATTTTGCGCCCGATTTCGAACCCTATCTATTATGCCTTTATATTTTCGGTTTGATATGGTCCCTATACGATGTACCTCGGAAGAAAACTCGGCTACGAATGTTTCGTGTCTTCGTACGTAACGATTCGATTGGAAATACGTCCGATATATCTTCGTATGTCGACTTTGATTACGATATGATATTTTCCCATGTTCGGAGTATGAGTATGTACGCGTATCCGCACTTTCGAATCAATATGTTTTGTCCAATATACTTTTGTACGTCCGACTTAACGACAAATTTGTGCAGTATATTTTTGTGCATTGACTCCGATCACGGATATTTGTCCGGCCTACTTCCATGTTTGACTGACTATGGATCTATCCGTATGGTTCGGTACATTTGACTCGAGTGTGAGTTTGTGATATTGACTTGTGAGTTTGGCTTCGATCGGTATGTTTAGTATAACGTATAATTACGATCACACTTTACCGTATTTTTGTACCTACGATTCCGTACGACTACAGTCGACATATTTCTAATCTCACAGGCGACAAAGACTGCGGTCGCTCAATATCCGATTTAAGATTGTATGAACATTTGGGACCAATTAGGATTACGAACGACCTAATATGTCGGGTTGATAGAAGGCTCTTACAATTACTTCGATCAGAGTGTAAGTATGTAATTGGCAGGCAGGCCTCCCCCGAAGCGTTTTGAAGACCCGTAAGGTTAATTCAACATTCGAGGACGAATGTTTTAAAGGGGGGGAGGATGTTATATCCCGTGTTTTGGCATATTCGAAAGATTTGGAAATAACCTTGGGTTGTAAGGAATAAGGTCATGTTTGAACTTTTTTCTTAATATGTGTATGCCGGTTATGGAAACTTGAATGCGGATACAATGGAGAAGGCCTAAGGGCAAAGTTGGAATCTTGGAAATTTATTTCGGGAATTTGCAAAATAAGATTCATAAGTAATTGGGCTCAAAATAATTGAATGAAAATGAGGCCCAATATTTTAAGGGTGGTAACCAAGTGAGGCCCAAGTCCACCAAGTTTAATACAAATTTTCCATGTGCCAAATATATTATAAGTGGTCTTTATCTATAGAATCTTCAAGAAAACAAAAGAGAAATCAAGAGAAAAAAAAAAAGAAAGAGCAATCGGCTAAGAGAGAAAGAAGGGGAAAAAAAAAAAAAAATTCTTGGAGCCTCAATCCTTGACTTAAAAATCTTGTTCTCTTTGAATTTATAACAAGTTCAAGGCGCTCTTCGACGTGGCATAGTTGGTTTGGAAGAAGAACTCCGCTTGTGGAAAGTTGAAATTTCAAGAAAAGGTAAGATTCTTATGTTTTATGTTATGGAATGAATTTATGTGTTATAATGATTTGAATTGGGTGAAAATCATGGAAGTATGGTGTGTGTGTGCATGGCCATGTGCATGTGTAAGACCATGCATGGCCGTGAGTTTGGAAGTGAGAAAGAGCAAGAATTTCATGTCCTTAAGTGTTAAGGAAGGTTATATGTATGTTGTAATATGTAGAAATGATGAATTCATGGAAGCATGTGAATATGTGGTATGGCCGATATGGCCCATCTGTTCGCATGAGTGTGTCTGGGCGATGTACATTCCGCCAACTTCGATTCTGATGTGATGCTTGACACGGGTGCCCGCTCAGGACCGCATTTGTATGATATCCGCTTTCGATTTGAGTAATGTACTTATGAATATGAACTTGTGGTATCATGGTAATTTGGTTCGTAAGTTTGTTCGGGTGCCTAGGTAGGGCACCAGTCACGGCCCACGGGGTTGGGTCGTGACAATGTCCAACCGTAGATTTAGTCCAGTAGATCATACTTCACTGGACCAGATCTACGGCCAGACATACGGACCGTATGTTGGTCCATATAAATTGGTCGGGACTGAACTCAATTTTATATAAGGGACCCTTTTTCATTTCATCTCATTTCATTTCTCATCTCCACCATTCAAGAAACCTCTAGAGAGTTCCAAACATTTCATGCATGAAAAAATAATAGGAATCAAGGATCAACAACAAGAAATCAAGAGAATCAAGTGAAGGAAACCCATTAGTAGTCATCCACATCAAGAAATACCAAGAGAGATGAAGTAGGGTTTTGGTGCTAAGGGTGAATCACCATTCTAAGTTCATTCCTCCATCATCTAAGGTAAGTTTCATGATCTTTACATGTTGTTTGAAGTATTTATAAGTTAAGACTCATGAATTATAGAGGAGTATGTGAAATGGGTCATGAATATGTGAAAAGTGCCATTAGTGAGTAGTAGTTGGATTGAATCATGGAAATGAATATGTTGATGTTGTGAATGTGTTATAAATGACGTTTAGAACATGAAATAAGTATTGTATATGGAAGAATACGACGATGGACTCTTAGTCATGAATATGGAGAATTGAAGTAGAGTTGTGAAATGCAAATCATATGAAGGAATGACTATTGTTGTTAGTGATATTGTGATGATTGTTATGAATGTTGGGAGTTGATATGGAATATGGCGGAAAGTAGTATAAACAAAGGAAATGCTACCCAAATTTCTATAGCTTTAGTAAAGTATGCTTTCACGACGATATAGCTAACGTCGATACCAATTCTCTTGAAGGTATAAACAAGTGCATTAAAGGAGAACGAGCAAGCGATAGAATAGCTAAACGACGAAGGTATGTGAGGCTAGTCCTTTCTTTCTAAGGCATGAGTCCTATGGCATGAATTTCCTCTTGTATTATGAATGTTCCATCTTCAAGAATACTATGAGTCATTGTTTATGAATAGCTATACGAGAAAAGAGATATGCAACGGTGATGATAGTGATAATGATATGCTTAAGACTAGAGATGCTATAGCCTATGATATGATGTTTAAGATAAGCTAATGAAGCTATCCATAGCCCATTGATGTTGATCATTGTATACACTCACCTTATGTTTGTTCCTTCAAGATGAGGCAGAATACGTATGAATGCTCATAATGACATCGGGGGTCCACGACCTTACGTCACCCCGACAAAGCATGATTATCTATGAGTCTCTATGCATGTATTGCTAGAAGTATGTCATGATATGCATATTATGATAAACATATAATGATAGTTCACCGCGCCTATATGGCCGGGCAGTCACCGCCAAGGCGGGCAGCTATACACCATGGCCAAATGGCATGGGCAGACACCACTAGTGGGCGGCATGAGATGATACCCCGGACGCGGGAGGCCTAGGACGCGGTTAATGCTATTGCTAATGTTATTGACTATCACATCGCACCTATATGGTCGGGCAGTTTATACGTTTATACACTTATGCATATATGATATGATGATGAGTATGAAAGTAAGCTAGCATGTATTACTTCCTTCATGGTTCAGTCAGTTACAGATTGCTCCTCATTGATGCCTCCTTATTTTATTGACATTTTATTATTGTTTATGCCTTACATACACAGTACAATGTTCGTACTGACGTCCTTTTCTTCGGATGCTGTGTTCATGCCCACAGGTAGACAGGGAGGTGATCCAGACTCATAAGAGCTAGTAGCTGATTAGAGAGCACTCCATTTTCCGGTGGTGCCATTGATTATTCTTTTGGTACATATCTGTGTATATTCATGATTGGGCACGACGGGGTCCTGTCCCATCCATATGTCTAGTATTCCAGTAGAGGTTCGTAGATACGCAGTGTGGGTAGAATGGTCCCATGGTCTGTATGTATATGCATGTATATATATATTATTTTGATAGCCGAAGGGCTTATGTTGATAAAAGTAATTATGTTTCAAATGATGATATATTTCTACGATTATGAGCATACAGTCTGAATAAGAGCAGATGAGTAGCAGCATGAGTGGTGTTCGGTGGCTAACCCCGGATACCCGTCATGGCCCGTAGTTCGGGTCGTGACAGCCATCTAGTGAGGGACTCAGTGAAAGATGTAATAACAGTATGCACGAGCAGAGTAGTGAGTAACCATATGCATATAAATCATCTTTTGAGACTCAATAGATAAGTAGACTAATCAACGCTCGAGTATCAGGACGATAGTCATACTCGGTACTCTTGAATATCATTATGAACTATATCAAAATAAAGCCTCAGGGATCATAGACATGTATCAAATTAATACGAAATGTGCCTTATGAAAGTTAAGGACATTATTCGTTACAGAATCTTTTAAGAAGAGGAACTTTTATATATCATTTACCATCCAATCATATAGAAGACTCGAGGGCAGTAGCTCAACTACTTTAAGAATTCTAACACCAAGAAGTGAATAAGAATCATAAACATGCTCGGAACTTATGAATAGAGTTACCCCAAAGCTCATATCATTTCATACTTACATCTAGGACGTGCCAAAAGAAAGAAGGGATAGGCTTTACATACCTTTAGCGTTTACTCGCAACATAACACGTATACGCGTACCTCAAAACCTATATCAAGACGTCAAGAACTACGATTAAACTACGGGGAGATTCAAAACGTATTCTAACGTTAGTAACTCCTTTCTAGATAATTAGACAGCGTTTCCTTTACATTCAATCCAACCACATATAACCAAACCAACATCAATAATCATATGTTCAAGTACCAACCCGGGACCTATTCAAACAAGACTCGAGAACACTCCGAACAGCCCGTACAACATTCCAAAATAGCCTAATCAACACACGATACAACATATAATCTTCCAAGCTCAACAAGAACAATAACAACACATTCTTTTCTTTCAAATTCATGAACTATACCAACAACCACACGTTATAACATTATTCACATAATTGCAAGAAACCTTACTAACATCATTTTAACCTCTACAATAGCCCACAAGCAATTACAACTCCACTTGAACCATTAAACCCTTTATTCTCATCATAACATCCATGACAACAACAACCAAAATACCAAGTAAAATTAGTTCATCACAAAATAGCCCCTACACGGCCTTAACACCAACATACATAATTCCATGAATTTCATCCATAACCACACATTACAACACGCTCAAACTATCCTCAATACATGTAAAAGAAGATTAAACCTTACTTTTAACACTTGACTTCTCAACGTGGCTAGAATTTGTGCCTTGAATTAATACTTGTTCTTGTTGCCCTAGGATCAATCCCACGTTGTTATACACCTTCTAAAGAGTTGAAATGCTTGAAGAAAATTGATTTTTGATCAACACTTCACAAGCTCAAGCTCGGCGGCCATGGCCGAGAGCTTCTCTCTCCCTCTCTAAGTTTCTATGTTTGTTGAAGATGATAAATGAAGTCCTTAGTCATCCACCTTCTATATATGGGATGTCCATGAGCTGGACACATGGCACACCCAAAGTTTGAGCCAATTACACTTGGCCATATCACGGGTGGGGCCCACACGGCCACTAATGGCCAATTAGTGAAATGACTAAGTTTTTAATCCCACTTAATAATCTAATCATGGTTAATTAATCCCTAATCTCCATTAAAAATTCCATACCAAATAAAATTTATAAACAAGTTGTGCATTAAAATAAAATCGGAGGTTAAAAGTCTCTACCTCGTATCCCAAAATAGTCTTGTCCTTAACTTGTCGCGATTGACTTAAAATATCCCAATGTACAAAAATACGGGATATAACATCCTTCCTCCATTTAGAACATTCGTCCTCTAATGTTAAACTAGTCTCACCAGGTCTTACAGGGACCTCGGGGGAGTCTCTTTTATTGTTATAACATATAGCTTTATTTACCAATCAATATAATCAACGAGGAGTTTAGATTACCCGTAGGCATAGGAAACAAGTGAGGATATTTCTTCTTCTTATCTCCTTTTTACCTTCCCAAGTCATCTCCTCCCCGTTATTGTTTCGCCACAATACTTTAACGGAAGCCACGTCTTTAGTACGCAACCTTCTCACTTGACGATCCAAGATAGCTATAGGGTTTTCCTTATACGATAACTCCTCTTCCGTCACTTGGATATCATCCACGGGGAATATCTGGAAGGGTCACCAATGCATTTGCGAAGCATGACACACGAAGCACCGGTGTCTTGCTTCCGGATCGGATGGTAGGTCTAATTCATAGGCAACCTTGCCTACCTTACGGACAATCGATAAGGCCCAATATATCTCGGGCCGAGCTCTTCTTGTGAATCTCATTACACCATTTATAGGTGACACGTTCGAATACCCGGTCGCCAACGGAACTACTGGTGTCGACGTCGATTATCCGCATATGACCGTCGACTCGAGTCGCTAATAACCTTTCCCGAATAAGTTTTACCTTATCAATGGCTTATTGAATCATACCCCGGGCCAATTAACTTAGTTTCACCAACATCAAACCAGCCAATAGGTGACCTGCACTTTTCCGCCATGTACGTAGTCTCATACGGTGCCATCCGGATGCTAGAATGGTAGCTATTATTATAAGCAAACTCAACAAGTGGCGTATGATCATCCCCGAGCCGCCTGCGAAGTCAATGACACGGAGCCCGCAACATATCTCCTAGCATCCGAATAGTACGCTCGGCCGTCCGTCGGTCCAGGGTGGAATGTTGTACTCGGACTCACCGTGTCCCCAATCCTTCCGGAATGATCTCCGGAAGTTAGCTGTAAATCGAGCACCTCTCGTCGATATAATAGATGTGGGAACTACCGTGAAGTCCTACTATCTCCTTAATATATAACTTTGCATAGTCCTCGAAGTGAATAAGTAGTCCCGACCGAGAGAAAATGGGTGATTTTGTCGGCCATCTCTAATAACCCGTATATAGAGTCATATTTTCGGGAGTGCGAGGTAAGCTTGTAATGAAGTCCATATTATGGAATCTTTAGCCTCATACATTTCTTGACTTCTTTAAAAGACTCTAACTGTCACTCTGCTTTTTAGCTCTTAACTTTCCTGTCACACATTATGTTGCAATCTTTACAAGAATATGCGAAGGTGCTCAAATTAGCCCAAGAAATACCTTAGCGTCGTTTCACTAATCTTTATGCTTTACCTTGCCTTCTCCTATCTTGTCTTACAATCAATATTGGGATAAATCTTCGGCTCAACCATGGCCATGTCCTATTTGCCCTCGTAGCAATTCTATCTCGGTAATTTGGCTTAAACCATCCTTACATCTTTCCTCGTGTGTACCCAAAATATCACAATTGCATTGTTATTACCGAATCCTTATTCTTCTTATCAAGTACCCACTTGGTATCATCCTTAGTATACAGTTATTCGTAAGTTGCATAACTATTCTTGTACCACTTGTATAAAGTATATTCAATCTTAGTCATCGTTTTTCCTTATCCTGGTTCATTCTATATTTTTTTTTTCATATCTCCTTCGTTCTGAATTTCGCTCGTAACTTATCTTGTCATATTCCTTTCTCTTCCTTTACTCACCCTTTGATTTTCTCACTTCCTACCATAGGAGATTCTCTATCCCTTCTCCTTTGCTACTTAGAAGTCGCGATATCATCGAGCAACTCATTGCGGGCATCTTAGCCTCTAATCCGATAGCCCCGATGTCATATTATTCGAAGATCTTTACAAAAATTTCTCACCGTCTCAAATACCCTCCGACTTGTCCATTTATTCTTGGCTCTCACGATCTTACTAACTTGTCTCGACAAGGGATCTCACTTGAGCTCAAGCATCCATATCAAATATATTGCAGTGTCAATTGTCTCCATCTTACACTTGCATTTCTCTCACCCGCTTCCCCCCTTGAGGGTGTACTTATACCATTATCCGTTTATACTTTGCTCTATGTCCTTATTTCCAATCTCAAATTCATCCAATCTCTTTTTCCAATCCACTTGGTACTGTACCATACCCATATCTTTCTTTATAATATATATAACTTGATTGTCCACGTACATAGCCTTGACTAAATCACGAAGCGACGAGAACCTTTCCATATATAGTGAAAAATTTCATCTGATAATCTGTACTTGAGTAATGCGACCAATGTAACAACTCGTCCAAGGCCACATTCCATTAATTCCAATCAATAATTAATTAATACTTGTAGTCGTTCCAATCTCAATTAGGTAGCACTTCTATTCCGACAATAAGTGTCCAAGGACTTATATCCCGTATTTTTGTACATTGGAACGATCCGGATTAATAATGATAAATTAAGGACAAAACTATTCCGGGATACAAAGTCGGGATTTTTGACCTTCGATTTTGTTTTGGGACATAAGTTGTTTATGAAATTGTT
>NW_026715258.1:0-30028 GCF_029784015.1 Lycium ferocissimum | reverse complement strand
CCTTTAAAAAGGTTTAATTGGCTCGGGTTTCACCGCAATACGATTAGCAACGTATGGAGTAATATATGATAATGTAGAACACAGGATCTATCAATGCATACACGTCTGAGAAAACACGGTCAATGTACCGTAACCACATCCGGGGAGGTCTCGAGATCCGTCGCCGGCTAAAGCATACAAGCGGGGGGGCCGAGCAGCACCCGAAGTGAATACTCCCCCCGCCTCACCTCGGCTTTGGAATTTGAGGAGTACGCCCGTCGGGCGCAACGATGAAGAACCGCCCGCCGATCTGTGGGCCGAACCGGCTCTACCGCTCATCGACGGCAATCTCTTATCATATGCCCTGCTCGACCACAAGCGTAACAAGCATCCGAACCCCCGGCGGCACGCGTCCGGAGTGTAATCTACCGCAGCCGACCGCATCGCGGCACCGGAGGTCTCCTGCCGACTATAATCTCCCCCAAACCGAGAACACCGGGGCCCTCGAACTGCGGCCCCGTCCCGAACGGAAAGAGCGATCAAATATTCGACCGTAAATCGGGAGGTGCACTCGTCAGCGACCGGCACCGAGTGCCTAGGATATGACTGTCTTGATCCCCCTCTATAATCACCGCCTGTGCCCATAGATCTAGCCCGCTTGCTTTGCCCTCTATCGACATCACGATCACCCCTTTGCGGAGATTGTTGTCCTTCAAGATTTAGGGCATGGGCTTGAATGCGGGAAATATCCATCCCGGCTTACAATGAAGCCGTTAAGAAATCCTTAAACAAATATGGCCCTAAGCCACTCACAAATCTATGCACCCTATCGCCCATGTCGGCCACCATTGTAGGAGCATATCTAGCCAAAGAATTAAATTGAAGGCTATACTCTCGGGCGCTCATGTTTCCTTGCTTCAAGTCTAAAAATCTATCCTCTCTAGCTCGGCGGACCTCGGGTGGTAAGTAGTGGTGAATGAAGGCATCTACAAATTCTTACCACATGGGACGGGACGCATTTTCTTGCCTCGATGCTATCCAATTATTGTACCATAAAATTGCCACATCCCGGAGTCTATATGACGCCAACTCCACAGATTCGGTCTCAGAAGCATGAATAATCCGCAATGTTCTCAACATTTCATCAACAAAGCCCTGCGGGTCTTCATCCGGCTTTGACCCAAAGAATTTCGGAGGATTCAAACTTATAAAGTCACGGCTCTAATCTTGTCGAACGATCACACGGGCCCACATTCTCGCCGTGCACCGAGCGGCAACCAACTGTGTCAATAAATGAATGGCCTAGGTCACTTGTTGACCTGAAGTAGTTGGTGGAGGAACTGGATGTTATATCCCATATTTTGTACATTGCGATATTTTAAGCTAATTGCGAAAGGTTAAGGACAAGGCTATTTTTCAAGTTTGTTTAATGCACAAGTTGCTTAAATTCTATTGGTGTGAAAATGTTAAGGGAAATTTAGAGTTAATTTATTCATGTTAATTATTTCATGAAATGAAAAAGGCCAAGTGGTGTGGCAAGGGTGGGCTCCCGCCATGGCTTGGCCAAATTTGATTGATCCAAGCTACGAGTGGGGCATGTGCCCACTTGTATGAATTATATATGTAGATAGATGATGACAAGCAAGACTATTATTCATCTTCACAAACTTAAGAAACTTGGAGAAGCCATATTCGGCCATGGCCTAGCCGAACAAGAGCCTTGAGAATTGATCAAAAAAAATAATTTTCTTCTAGCATTTCAACCAATTGGAAGGTCCTTATTAACGTGAGATAGTTGTTGGAGCAATCAAACCATTCATTTTTGCAATTTACAACCCTAGCCAAGTTGAGAAGTTAAGTGGAAAAGGTAAGGATTAATCTTCTTTTACATGTGTTATGGATGGTTTGTACATGTTGTAGTGTGTAGAAATGGATGAAATTTATGAAATCATGCATGGTGATGTTGAGCCGTATGTGGACGGTTTTTGTAGAATATGGTGAACTAAATTTACTTAGTGTTTTGGTTGTTGTTGTTGTGGATTCTATGATGTGAAATGAAGATTTAATGACTCAAGTTGAGGTTGTAATCGTTTGTGGGTTGTTTTAGAAGCTAATGTGATTTTAATGTAGTTTCTTGTATGTATGAGAATGATGTTGTTAACGTGTGGATTGTTGGTATAGTTCATGAATTTGGAAGAGAAGAATGTGTTGTTGTTGTTCTTATTGAGTTTGGGGAGGTTTCTGGTGGAGTGGTATGTTGGTTGGGTTGTTTTGAATATTGTGCGGATTGTTTGAAGTGTTCTTGAGTCTTGTTTGAATGGTTTCGGATTAGTACTTGAATGTGTGAGCATTGGTGTTGGCTTGATTGTATGGGGTTGATTTGAATGTAAATGGAGTGTTGTCGAATTATGTAGAAAGTAGTTACTAACGTTAGAATGATTTTTGAATTAATTGTTGATGTTGTTAATATGGTTGTTGGTATTGTTGTTGATGATTTGGCCGAGTTGAATTCTCGGGGTTTGTTGAATTTATAGGGAAAATCTTTGCCCGAATTTACGTAAATAAAGTGCTAGCTTGGGATTGAATTCCTAAGTACCTATAACTAATGTTTAGTATCTAATGACGTTGTTGTAGATCTTGGGAAGCCCGATACTTAAGTTCGGATTAGCTTAGGAAGCGGACGAGGTATGTAAAGCTTACCCTTTCTTTCTTTTGGCATGTCTTAGATGTAAGTAAGATATGATACGAGCCTTGGGTAACTCTATTCATAAGATCCGAGCATGTCTACGATTCTTATTCCTTCTTGATGTTAGCATTCCTAATATAGTCGAGCTATGGTCCTTGTGTCCTTTGTATGATTGGATAGTACATGTTGCATAAAGAGTTCTTGTTCGTAAAGGGTTCTATGTCGAATAAGGTCCCTAACTTTCATAGACGGGCTCGGATCGCTTCGATACGTTCGTAGAGGGTCCTAAAGCGAATAAAGTCCGTAACTTTCATAGGCGGGCTCGGATTGGTTTGATACTTGTCCGTGGTCCCCGAGACTTTCCTTTGTTTAGTTCTAACGACATTAGAAAGAACTTAACATGACTATCGTCTTAACCCTCGAGCGTTGATTACTTATTTATCTATTGAGTCTGGAATGATAATTTATATGCATATGGTTACTCACTACTCTGCTCGTGCATACTGTTTTTACATCTTTCGCCGAGTCCCGGGCCGGTTATGTCATCGTGCACACACTTTCAACTGCATGGTTCACCGAGTCCTAAACTGTAGGCGGTGTCGTGTATACATATTCTGGAGTTATGATGTGTTATGGTGTTATGATGTGTTATGGTGTTATGATGTGTTATGGAGATATGCTATGTTACGGAGTTATGCAATATTCTGAAGTATGATGTGTTATGGCGCCAACGACGGGGTGGCGACCATGTTCTGTCCACCGAGTCCCATAATGGGCCGGGTATGATATATGATATTGACATGCATGATTTGTGTTTCAAAAGTAAGCATTTTGGTATTCTGGAAATTGTACTTATTTTCTGTACTTCATTCTGTCATGGTCCCGTTTTTATGCATCATGCTTTATATACTCGAGATATATTTCGTGCGACCCCCCTTTCTTCGGGGGCTGCGTTTCATGCCCGCAGGTACAGACGCTCGCTTCGGTGATCCGCCAGCCTAGGATATCTATTCTGCTACTTTGGAGCGCTCCCTTGTTCCGGAGCCTACATTTTGGTACAGTTTCTTTCGTTGTATATGTATACGTCTAATCGGGGGTACGGGCGGGGCTGTCCCGTCATATGACATCGTCGTTACTCTTGTGTCCGTAGATACGTATGTGTGCGGTTATGAATAGTTACTGTTTAGCTATGTCTGTGTGATTTATGTTTTGGGCGGTCCCATTCGCCATGGCAGCCTTATCGGCTTGCGTATGTATATATTTTGGGATGTCGTGTTTTATGACAGCCCGCTTCTGTGCGGTATATATGTTTATATGCGACAGTTTGAGATGACGTCTGACCTTTGTATTCGTATAAGTTATTTGTATGCTGATTCTGGTTAATGGGTGTGTACGAGTGTCCAGCTCGGGCACTAGTCACGGCCTACGGGGTTGGGTCGTGACAAAAGTGGTATCAGAGCGGTTCGTCCTCGGAGTGTCTACAGAACGTGTCTAGTAGAGTCTTGTTTATCGGTGTGTTGTGCACCACATCTATAAACAAGAAGCTACAGGACATTTAGGATGTTATCTTTCCTTCTTATTCTAGATCGTGCGATAGAGCTGTATTATCAGGATTGTCACGACCCAGCCCCGCGGGCCGTGACTGGTGTCCTAACTGGACACCCACACGTACCTACCTGTCAGACTAGGCGTATCAACCGGCTGATTCCATTTAAACATACATAAATTCACACTGGTATAACGTACATCACTTGGAAATATATACATACATAAACATACTTAGACCGGTACGCTAGCCGCTGAGGCTATCACAACAGACAGAGTCGCAAACTCGAACATACGTACCTGACCAGTGACAACCACAAAAGCCCACGTACATATCTACGTGCCTCTAACATACGAACGAATCGAAGACGGACGGGCCCCCGTACCCAAATGACCATATATACGAACATACAAACAACAAGATATATACCAAAAGTATCGGCCGATCAAAGGGAGCCCTTGAAAACGAGCCAGGATCGATGTCCCACACCGGGCGGCGTATCACGCCGGCGCGTACGTACCGCGGGTATGTAGGCGCGACCCCGCAGAAGAACGAGGGGGTCGATGCGGAAATGTACCGAGTATGCAAAGCGGAAACAAAATATACGTAATCATAATTAGAGTCCGATATGTAAAATCATAACAGACAGAATCGGATTCGTAGCGGAGTCAGACTTACAGAGTGTACAGACAGAATCGTAATATGTTAGATTTAGGAAATACGTGCCCGAGACGGAGTGTCAATACGGACCCGTAGGTACGAGTAATACGGTGACATTCTCGGACGAATCGAACTCGAAAGCATGACGGACGGCAGTCGAATCCGAATCGGACGTACGTAAACGTGACGACGAATCGAGTTCGAATCGGATTTCCGGAAGTGTGACAGACAGTCATGATCCAAATCGGACATACGAGCTATAACGAATACGAATCATGCATGTAGAGTCATAAGTATATACGTACATACATATCATAATCGAGATCCCGGCCCTTTAATAAGGGACGCGATATGAACCCGACCGTAGTACGGGACGCGGTGGACATGACGAGAATCGATCAAATGCCATCCCGGTCGCCATCCCCATAATATCACATAATCGGATCATAATCGATCATGTCGATACGAGACGTATCCCGGCCCGCACATCCGAGGGACGCGGTGAACAATGCGGTGGAAGTGCACGAATCACGAGAACACTGCCCGGCGCGAGAAGGAAGCATTGAGGCATCCACGAAAAGATCCATGAGAAACCATATACATACGAGGACCGACATACGGACTTAATGAACCGAAATAATTCAGAAGATAGGTCAAACCAGAATTATCGGATCATAGGCATAATAGATACGCACACGTGTCATTTGGGATGGCACGACAGATTATTTCAAAACAGAATATCCAGAACCGTTTCAGAGGTCAGAAATATATTATGAGACTCTCAGATATAGCCATAGCACTTGTTATATAGTAAACAGGATAATAACCAAAAGTTACCTGTGAATTTTGAAATCGAAATGAGTTAGTTAAAAACCATACAGAAAGTACCAGAATTTTGTGGGCCCACCTTGGACCGAACCAAGGTGGCGTACGTAAATTATGGATCGTAGGTCTTACGGAGTCATCCATGAGAGTTTTAAGGCATTTCGACTTCATTTGTGAAAGCTACATACATATAAGCTATTTTGCCGACGAGATATTAAGGGACCAATTCAATTTTACTGAACGAAAAGGAGCAAATTTCAATCTCAGATTTCTAGGAGCAGGGTCGTATCTAGGGCTCGCGTTCGAGCCTAATATGTTTAGAACATGCCAAAGAATAAAGGGCAAGACTTTACATACCTTTGTTGTGCCTTACGCTCGTCCAATCTTGATTCCTGTTTCGTCAAAAATCTGCAAATGGTCACTCTTACCAGTTACTATTCATGAGGGTTAACATTTCACTCTTGGGTTTATACTTAGCTACCGAAATTTCGGCAAAGACTCTCCCCTATAAATGTGACGCCCCGAGAATTTGACTCGGCTCAAAATAACCAACAACAAGCCAACAACAACACCAACAACAACAACAAGTACTACAATCACATTACGAAGTAAATAGTTTTCCTTCTTACACAAGACAACCACTTCTACCCCAACTTCATACTTTCCAACTAATATCAATATTTCCATATTCATTTACTAATTCAAGACCATTCAAATGCAGTTCGAAAGCATTTCACATTATTTCATAAACTATACAAAAGTTTCACTAAAATCATAATTCACCCAAAAATTCCAACTTTCAACATAAGCTTCCATAACGCATTTTTGCCTTCCAATTTCATTAACACAAATCATAATTTGCACCTTAACCACTTCATTTTCCATAATTACATAAACTATAATAAAATCGCATACTTTCCGACAACAACTTAACAACCAATTCTTCGTGTTAACTTAAACCATTATTCTTCCATTCATTTCACAATAACACAATTAACATACTAATGGGATTTAATTCACATTCCATCATCAACATGAAACCACACGGCCACACACTATAATTTCCAACTTCCATGAATTTCATAACTTTCACTTCCAATACAATTTCTACCATAACCACAACTAGTTTATAACATAAATTCAAGTCATCATAAACATGCAATATATACATACACACGGCCTCCTTCCTATAACATACCCACTTTGCAACTTTCCATATTTTCATGAGTTCTTCTCATTTCTACACACTACATCATAAACCAAACTTCATAACATAAGAAAATGAATTAATTCTTACCTTTTCTCAACTCTTCCACTTGCCACAAGATACACTTCCTTGCCAAGATAATTATACCAACTTGAAGAGCACCTTGAACTTAGTATGAATCCAAGAAGAACCAAGTTTTTGAACCAAGAACCAAGCTCCAAGAATTTTTCTTCTTTTTCTTTCTTTCTTTTTCTCTAGGGCTGAATGGCCTCTTCTCTCTTTTTCTTGATTTCTTTTGATTTTTCTTGAAATTTCTAGAGAGGAGCATATATATATAGTTGCCCCTTTAATAATTCACATGCATGGCACATGGAAAAATTTCATTAACTTGGTGGGTTGGGCCTAGGTTGGCCGGCCACCCCTTCTCTTTGGGCCTTGATTTTCTTATTTTTTTTTTGAGCCCAATTAACTACAAATCTTGTTTTGTAATTTCCGAAACTAATTTTCGAAATTCCAATTTTGCCCTTGGCCTTCCTCCGGATTTCCACACTAATATTTTTCATAAATAACAACATACACTCCTCATAAAACCAAAGCGGGGTCTTATTCTTATGAATCACAAGTATGTCCAAATTTTCCGAATACGCAAAAACACGGGATATAACAAGGATGATTCCTCCCTAATGAATTGTTATGTTTACAGTGATGCCTCCAAGGAAGGCGACAGCTGCCCAGAAGGGCAAGTCAGTAGCTGGAGAGACTAGCCAGGCCCGGAGAGTTACTAGGGCCCGTGCCCAGTTTCCCCGAGGTTATGCTCCCGTCGGCGAGCTCGCTACACCGCCGCTACCGAGGAGCATAGGGCGGCGGCCGAGCACGGTCGGGGCGGCTTCACCGCCAGCTCCCAAGGTTCCAGTACCCGAGCCTCCAGCTCCTCAGTCAAGGGCGGAGGATATGGCTATGAGAGATGCGGTCCAGTTGTTGACCAGATTAGTAGCGGGATAGGCTCGCAGGCAAGGACCAGGGGTTGACCAGATAGATAGACATGACAGTCTGAGGGCCCGTGATTTCTTAAAATTTCAATCCTCCGAGTTTTCCGGGTCGGCCCGAGGATGACCCGCGAGTTTATTGGGCGGATACGGCGTACGTTGCGGCTAGTGGAAGGCTTCGAGGCAGGTACGTCGAGGTTGGCTTCATATCGGTTGCGGGATGTAGGCGCTAATGGTATGAGTCCTGGGAGTTGTTGAGGGGCGAGGGTGCTCCTCCAGCGGTGTGGGATGAGTTTATAGAGGCCTTTCTTAGCCACTTTCTGCCTCCAGAGATGCGGCGAGCTAGGGTTGACAGATTCCTACAGTTGAGACAGAGGGGCAGGAGTGTTCGAGAGTATAGTCTAGAGTTTGACTCATTGGCTAGACATGCACCCACTATTGTAGCTGATATGACTGATAGGATGCATCGATATGTGGTGGGGTTGGATCGTTATTTAGTTGATAGCTGTATGGTGATGGATTCCCAGCCAGGGATGGATATTGCTCCGGTACAGGCGTATGCCCAGGGGATGGAGGATCGGCTAGTAGGCGTCGGCCGGCAGGCAGATCATGATAGGAGCCGACCCAAGAGGGCTAGATCGGCCGGCTATTCTAGAGGAGTTCGAGGCGAGCGACCTCGGCGGCATAGTAGATACCCTTCCAGCCCGACGGAGTACACACCCCCACGGTTACGGGTAGGAGATCCGACGGTCAGTGCTCGGTGAGTCCGGTCGGGGCTCCGCAGCTTCGGGTTCGCGGTGGGCGAGGTTCTAGTCGGTCGAGGCCACCCATACCTCGGTGTTCTCGGCCGTGGGAGAGCACCATCCGGGGGTGTTATCGTGCTACGGGTGCTTGTTTTTCCCGTGGCCGTCAAGGCCATATTATGAGAGAGTGTACGTTTGGGGTGGTGCGGCGCCGGCCCTCGGGTCGGTTGTTGGTTCATCTTCCTCTTCGTAGCTATGCGCCCCGTGGGGGGGGTATGCGACACCGGTGCAGACCGCGATAGAGGTCGTGGCGGAGCTTCCAGTTCTAGCGGACCCTCGAACCACATATATGCCTTGGCTAGCCGACAGGATCAGGAGGCGTCACCAAATGTGGTTACAGGTATATTATTGATCTTCTCCCAAGATGTATATGCATTGATAGACCCAGGATTCACTTTATCATATATTTCTCCCCTTGTTGCTAGTAGAATTGGGATAAAACCTGAACCGATAGAACCGTTCGAGGTAGCTACACCGATAGGGGATTCCGTTATCGCAAGGCAGGTATATAGAGATTGTTCGGTAATTATATGTGGCTGTTGTACCAAAGCGGACTCCGATAAATTTTGGATATGATCGAATTCGATGTTATTATGGGTATGGATTGGCTAGCTTCTTGTTATGCTAACGTTGACCGCGAGGTAGTAGTTCACTTTCAATTTCCAAGGGAACCAGTTATAGAGTGGACGGGAAATACAGCATCGCCGAGGGGTAAGTTTATTTCATACGTCAAGGCGAGGAAGATGGTTAGAAAGGGCTATATTTATCATCTGGTTCGTGTGCATGACTTGAAAACGGGCACCGACTCTTCGATCGCTTCCGGTGGTTAATGAATTCCCGAGATGTATTCCCGTACGAGCTTCCAAGTCTTCCTCCGAGCGGGAAATAGAGTTCACCATAGATATATCTTTGCCCGATACTCACCCTATATCTATTCCTCCTTACTGAATGGCACTGCTGCACTGAAAGAATCAAGGAGCACCGAGGGATTTGTTAGAGAAGGGCTTCATTAGGCCCGACATCACCTCGGGGAGCGCCGGTATTGTTCGTGAGAAAGAAAGATGGGTCGCCATGGATGTGTATTGATTATAAGCCTGAACAAGGTAACCATAAAGAATAAATATCCCCTTCCCAGGATTGATGATTTATTTGATCAGTTGCAGGGTGCTAAGTGTTTCTCGAAGATAGTGTCACACCCCGATCTTACTAGGGTGTGATGGGCACCCGACCCCATATTCGGAGCCGAGCGAACCCGCTGACTCTTATTGCACGTATGAACCACACCGTTTTTTTTTTTTAACTAGCATTAACATAAACAAAGACAATTATGAACACAAAGCAATAAGCTTTGCGATCATACTATACTGCCGACGGGGACAATCGTAAGTACAAGATAGCTACTGTACATATCCGTCTACGAGCCTCTAAACATAGTACACATATACATAGGAAGGGCCGAGTACTGCCGTGCCCAAATAAACACATAAAAGTAGTACCAAGGAACTGGGGCTCCGAAACAACTGGAGCGCTGCAAAAATGCTTTGCCGAGGGAACTCCTAGGGATCAACTCCGGCTATGCCGACTTTGCGCGGCATGAACGCGAGCGTCCACAAGAAGGGACGTCAGTCGAATAGTGTACCAAGTATGTAAGACATGGAAAATAACATAAACAGAGTATAGATTATAAGTAACAATATCGTGGGGTCATGGATATATATATCGAGGTAAGAAAGTAACTCAGTGCATAGGAACACCTCTTTCGGCCGAATACCATGCATGCTTATTTTTCCCTTTTTGAAAAAAAACATTTCTTTTCATAGACATAGAAAATAGAATTTATGTCATAGTATCATAGCATAGCGTAGTATATCATAGTATCATAGCATAGCATAGTATATCATAGTATCATAGCATAGCATAGTGTATCATAGCACCGAACAAAGGTCGGCTCGCCCACATAGCGCCGAATACTCCGGCTCGCCCATAAATTTCGCGTCCCGGGCATCCCGCGTCCGGGATGATATCAAGTCAAGTACGGATACATGCACCGTGAGTATAGCCCAGCGCCCATAGCGCTCTGCCCTTTTTCCTAGTTTTCCCCAAATACATTTTTATACATATTTATATATATACCATAGCATGCAGGGGAGCCCAAGGGAAATCATGTACTTATCGGAGTGACGTAAGGTCGGAACCCTCCGATCGCTTTATGGAGTAATCACGGTCGCTTTGTCTCACCTTGAAGGGACGATAATCATAAGGCGAGACTATCAACATAGAGCATGTCATAGCATATCGGGTTATAGACATAGCATAGCTGACATCATAGAATCATAGGTATCACAGAATCATAGTCACCATAGGATCCTAGTCATCATAGAATCATAGCCGTTGCTTTAGTCACTAAGACTTTCAATACTGTAAAACTTGGTTTTTGAAGAAAAAGAATATTTTGGAAAACACTTGTAAACTTTTAGTGAGGAAAAATCATGCATTGGGGTTAAGGGTTTAGTTAAAACAATTCTTATTTAGTAGTCGGAATAATATCCAAAAGTTTCCTTTAACTGTAATATTGAAATAAACCGAAGGGAGCCATAGGAGGAAAAGAATCGTGTTTTGGAATCAATGGATTTGTTAAAGCGACTATTATTTAGTAGTTAAAATGATAACCAAGAACTTTCCTTAACTATAGAGTGAAAATAAGTCAAAGGGGACCATAGGAAAGAATTCGGGAAGAGTGGGCCCACCTCGGGTCGGCTGAGGTGGCATATCAAATTTACGTATAATACGTTTCATAATGTTTCTTATGGAAGTCTTGGGGTGATCGGGTCTTATTCTTGCAAGTCCTAGGGTGTTTCGACCTTTCGTTCACTGTTCAAGCACTTTTGGTTCAATGCCACTGAATGAATAGTAACTATTTTTCAATCTCGGATTTCTAGAGTTAGGGAAGTCCCCGAGGCGCGAAATCAAGCCTATACGTCTAGGACATGCCAAAGAAAGAAAGTAAGGCCTTACATACCTCTTTTCGCTCCTTATACTATTCCAAATTCAAGCTCCAACTTCGCCAGAATCTACAATTTGGTCATATTTACCAAATGTTAGTTCAAGTGTCTAGAAGTAAAATCTCAAAGTGACACTTGTCTATCAAAATTTCGGCAGCACTTCCTCTTGGCCGAAGGCCACTTTTTTTCTCTCTTCTCTTGTTTTCTTGAAACTTCGTGAATTAATGAGGAGTTTATGGCCCTTTCCTCTTATTTAACACATGCATTATTAATCCCACATGGGCTTGGACTATAACCATGGCCGGTTGGGCCTCTATATTTTTAAGAAAAATCCAAGCCCAAATATATTTCTCTCATGACAAATTGTGATTCATAAAAATATTTTCCAAATTCCAAGTTTACCCTTTGCCTTCCTTTATATTTCTACGAGGCGTAGTGCGAATGTCCCTTTGTACCCTTGACCTTTTTTGACAATTCCGCTTCTAAATGCTTCATAAGCCATTCATATGCTTAACAAAAATAAAGATAGGGCCTTACTTGTCGTCCTCCCGCAATTGTCTTGAATTATCCGATTGCACAAAATGCGGGATATAACATCCTCCCCCCCTTTAGAACATTCGTCCTCGAATGTTAAACTGGCCTCATAGTGTGTTGTAATACTTTGGGGGGGGGGGGGTCTCCTCCATAGACGCCTCATATGTCGCTTAACATACCCATTTTGGAAGCCCAGGTTACTTGTAGGCCGCGAGTCAATTAACTTCGCTCTGAACGCTGGTCTTGAGTTAATAAGTCCTCCTTACTAAAACTTGAATTATCCTGGTCCAATTTAGGTCTAACATGTCCTTCTCCCCTTTCTGCTAGTCTAGTCCGTCCCAACCTAGACGACTTCTATCGAGTTCCCAACCCAGTACACTCAGTAATATAAGGCGCGATATATATTTATAACATCGTAAAACCTAAATCAGTCGATGCATATACATTATAGAAAAATACTAATGATATACCTGGTACGGAGTCAGGGGATAGCTCAGGATCCTGTCGGCCAGCTAGCGCGTGGGTATGATACTGGGGTCTACTTGAACTGGGCATGCCTTCCCGGTCTCTATAACGGTCTGCTGATATCTGGGACCTTTGCACTGGAGGGCGCACCAACGACGGTGGGTCAACTACTACTCTCGTGGGCTGGACCCTACTTCTGCCATGTCGAGATGGGCAGTCGCGCATAAAATGACCCGACCTAGCACAGGCATAGCAAACATCTGTACCCGCGCGACACGGCCCCGCATGTAATTTACGGCACCGAAGGCATCGTGATACCGGTGGTCTCCTCTCGGCTAGACTCACCGCTATGCAAGGAACCCAAAACTCCATGGCTCCGTCC
Organism: Lycium ferocissimum; assembly: GCF_029784015.1. Taxonomy (NCBI): domain Eukaryota; kingdom Viridiplantae; phylum Streptophyta; class Magnoliopsida; order Solanales; family Solanaceae; genus Lycium; species Lycium ferocissimum. The sequence continues at coordinate 16,953 of NW_026715258.1, read as the reverse complement.
CCGACCCGGCGGGCCGAGCTTGATCTCTATCATACCTTCGCGGCAATCGCGCATCACATGGCCAATCCGACCGCGTACAAAACAAGCGCCCGTATCTAAGTAACACCGTCCGGAGCGTGGCTCGTCACATCGCGCACACCGCGGTTGGGGCAGCCCCGTCTTCAAGCTCGGCTCTATGCGGGACCCCAAAACTCGGCACTCCGATCCGGTCCCGAATACTCAAAATGCTCCGTACCGTCCCCCTTCATACTCCCTTCTAGCCCTTTTTCGCGACCCCCATCACCGCATCCCACGCCCGTTGTTGGGCCCGAGTGGCTACTATTTGAGTTACCGAAGGATAGCTGTCTCATCTCCCGAATCGGAGCCTCGGCGGGGAACCGGAGGTGGCCGGAGCCGGAGTGGGAGCTCCTTCTTGCTCCCCTAACATCGGCGGAGTGCGAATAGCACGAGAGGTGGCCTCGTTATGGGACTCACCCTCCTCGATATTTACCGGCCTCCGCCTTCGTCGCTATCTTATCCTTCTCGGCGACGTTGCTCTCATCTTCACAAGCGTCGGCCGAAAATGTAACACCGGATTAGAAATAGGAAAATCTCTTATTATAGCTCTATCGCACGATCTAGATTACAAAGAAGGTCAAATTTCCTAAATGCCCCGCTGACCTCCTCTATAAGTGTGGCGCGCTACACACCCATAAACAGGACTCTACTGGACACGGCTCGTAGACAAACCCCTAGGACCGCTTTGCTCTGATACCACTTTGTCACACCCCGATCTTACTAGGGTGTGATGGGCACCCGACCCCATATTTGGAGCCGAGCGAACCCGCCGACTCTATTGCACGTATGAACCACACCGTTTTTTTTTTTTTTAACTAGCATTAACATAAATAGCACAATTATGAACACAAAGCAATAAGCTTTGCGATCATACTATACAGCGACGGGGACAATCAGAAGTACAAGATAGCTACTGTACATATCCGTCTACGAGCCTCTAAACATAGTACACATATACATAGGAAGGGTCGAGTACTGCCGTGCCCAAATATACACACAAAAGTAGTACCAAGGAACTGGGGCTCCGAAACAACCGAGCGCCGCAAAAATGCTTTCAGGAACTCCTAGGGATCAACTCCGCCTATCTGTCGACCTCGCGCGCATGAAACGCGCCGTCCACAAGAAGGGACGTCGGTACGAATAGTGTACCGAGTATGTAAGACATGGAAAATAACATAAACAAGAGTATAGATTATAAGTAACAATATCGTGGGGTCATGGATATATATATGCGAGGTAAGAAAGTAACCTGTGCATAGGAACACCTCTTTCAGGCCGAATACCATGCATGCTTATTTTTCCCTTTTTGAAAAAAAAACATTTCTTTTCATAGACATAGAAAATAGAATTTATGTCATAGTATCATAGCATAGCGTAGTATATCATAGTATCATAGCATAGCATAGTATATCATAGTATCATAGCATAGCATAGTATATCATAGTATCATAGCATAGCATAGTGTATCATAGCACCGAACAGTGTCGGCTCGCCCACATAGCGCCGGAATACTCCAGCTCAGCCATAAATTCCGCGTCCGGGCATCCCGCGTCCGGGATGATATCAAGTCAAGTACGGATACATGCATCGTGAGTATAGCCCGGCGCCATAGCGCTCTCGCTCTTTTTCCCGAGCTTTTCCCCAAATACATTTTTATACATATTTATATATATACCATAGCATGCAGGGGAGCCCAAGGGAAATCATGTACTTATCGGAGTGACGTAAGGTCGGAACCCTCCGATCGCTTTATGGAGTAATCACGGTCGCTTTGTCTCACCTTGAAGGGATGATAATCATAAGGCGAGACTATCAACATAGAGCATGTCATAGCATATCGGGTTATAGACATAGCATAGCTGACATCATAGAATCATAGTATCACAGAATCATAGTCACCATAGGATCCAGTCATCATAGAATCATAGCCGTTGCTTTAGTCACTAAGACTTTCAATATCGTAAAACTTGGTTTTTGAAGAAAAAGAATATTTTGGAAAACACTTGTAAACTTTTAGTGAGGAAAAATCATGCATTTGGGTTAAGGGTTTAGTTAAAACAATTCTTATTTAGTAGTCGGAATAATATCCAAAAGTTTCCTTTAACTGTAATATTGAAATAAACCGAAGGGAGCCATAGGAGGAAAAGAATCGTGTTTTGGAATCAATGGATTTGTTAAAGCGACTATTATTTAGTAGTTAAAATAATAACCAAGAACTTTCCTTAACTATAGAGTGAAAATAAGTCAAATGGGACCATAGGAAAGAATTCGGGAAGAGTGGGCCCACCTCGGGTCGGCTGAGGTGGCATATCAAATTTACGTATAATACGTTTCATAATGTTTCTTATGGAAGTCTTGGGGTGATCGGGTCTTATTCTTGCAAGTCCTAGGGTGTTTCGACCTTTCGTTCCAACATTTCGTTCAAGCACTTTTGGTTCAATGCCCCGAATGAATAGTAACTATTTTTCAATCTCGGATTTCTAGAGTTAGGGAAGTCCCCGAGGCGCGAAATCAAGCCTATACGTCTAGGACATGCCAAGAAAGAAAGTAAGGCCTTACATACCTCTTTTCGCTCCTTATGCTATTCCAAATTCAAGCTCCAACTTCGCCAGAATCTACAATTTGGTCATATTTACCAAATGTTAGTTCAAGTGTCTAGAAGTAAAATCTCAAAGTGACACTTGTCTATCAAAATTTCGGTAGCACTTCCTCTTGGCCGAAGGCCACTTTTTTTCTCTCTTCTCTTGTTTTCTTGAAACTTCTTGAATTAATGAGGAGTTTATGGCCCTTTCCTCTTATTTAACACATGAATTATTAATCCCACATGGGCTTGGACTATAACCATGGCCGGTTGGGCCTCTATATTTTTAAGAAAAATCCAAGCCCAAATATATTTCTCTCATGACAAATTGTGATTCATAAAAATATTTTCCAAATTCCAAGTTTACCCTTTGCCTTCCTTTATATTTCTACGACAGTAGTGCGAATGTCCCTTTGTACCCTTGACCTTTCTTGACAATTCCGCTTCTAAATGCTTCATAAGCCATTCATATGCTTAACAAAAATAAAGATAGGGCCTTACTTGTCGTCCTCCCGCAATTGTCTTGAATTATCCGATTGCACAAAATGCGGGATATAACAGATAGACTTGCGTTCAGGCTATCACCAGGTGTGGGTAAGAGAAGCAGATATTCCAAAGACTGCATTCAGGACCCGATATGGGCATTATGAGTTTAGAGTGATGTCTTTTAATACCAATGCTCCCTTTATGTTTATGGATACGATGAACCGGTATTCAAGCCGTTCCTAGATATGTTCGTGATTGTATTTATTGATGATATCTAGTCTATTCACGATCGAAGAGGAGCATGCGGATCATCGAGGGCAAGTACTTGGGGTGCTCCGGACCAGAAATTGTATGCTAAGTTCTCTAAATGTGAATTACGGATTGACTTCGGTCAGCATTCTTGGGGCATATTATTGGAGTGGAAGGCATCACAGGGTGGATACATATATATATGAGGCCGTAAAGAATTGGCCTAGACCTATGACACCTCTAGAGGTACGTAGTTTTTTCAAGGTTAGCAAGATATTACGGAGATTTGTGAAGAAGTTTGCTTCGATTTCGTGCCTTTAACGAGGCTAACTCGAAGAAACTAAGTTCCGGTGGACCGATGCTTGCAAATGACCATTCCGAACTTTGAAAAGAAAAGTTGACTACGGCTCCCGATTCGACTCTTCCCGAGGACCATGGTTACGCCATTTATTGTGATGCTTCCGGTGTTGGGTTAGGTGTGTATTAATGCGCAAGATGACAGTTATAGCCTATGCCTCCTTGGGCACTCGAAAGCACGAAAGAAATTATCCTACTCATGATCCTTTAGCTAGCGACAAATTCATGCTTTGAAGATATGGAGACACTATTTATATGGCATTCATGTTGATATTTATACGGATCACAAGAGCCTCAAAGATATCTTTAAGCGAAGGAGCTGAACTTGCGTTTTGAGGAGGTGGCTAGAATTCTTTGAAAGACTATGATGTTGACATTTTATATCATCTGGAAAGCCATACGTTGTAGACAACGTTTGATATTAAGTCTATGGGCAGCTTGGTGGACGTGCAACCAGAAAGAACAGAAATGGTTCGTGAGATCCATTAGTTAGCTAGTCTTGGAGTCCGTCTGGCCGATTCTGGAGATACTGGGGTTTCTGTCCGAGAGGTTGCTGAATCCTTTATTATGGAAGAGGTAAAGCGACGCCAATATGAGGACCCTGTTCTGGCACCTTATAGGGATACAGCCCTTGAAAGAGATAAGACCCCGTTCGAGATTACCCCTGATGGAGTACTACTACGTAGGCGATTATGAGTACCGAGGTTGCGGCCGCGGCGACGAGTTATGGGAGAAGCACATTATGCCCGTTATTCTCGTTCATTCGGATCAACAAAGATGTATCATGACCTCGGATGTTTGTGCGGGTGGGATGGTATGAAGAGGGACATAGCAGAGTTTGTTGCTCAGTGCTCAAATTGCCAACAGGTCAAGATCGAACATCAGAAGCCGGGTGGATTGTTACAGGAAATGGAAATTCCGACTTGGAAGTGAGAAGTAATTAATATGGACTTCATTACAGGTTTACCTCGCACTCCACGGAAGTATGATTCCATATGGGTTATTGTAGATAGGCTGACAAAATCAACCCATTTCCTTCCAGTCAGGACTACTTATTCAGCTGAGGACTATGCCAGGTTATATATTAAGGAGATAGTAAGACTTCACGGAGTTTCCACATCTATTATCTCCGACAAAGGTGCCCAGTTTACAACTAACTTCTGGAGATCATTTCAGGAAGGATTGGGGACCTAGGTGAGCCTTAGCACAGCATTCCACCCTCAATCTGATGGACAGGCCGAGCGTACTATTCAGACGGTAGAAGATATGTTGCGGGCCTGTGTTATTGATTTCGAGGGTAATGGGACGATCATTTGCCACTTGTTGAGTTTCTATGTATAATAATAGCTACCATTCTAGTATCCGGATGGCACCGTATGAGGCTCGTATGGCAGAAGTGCGAGTCACCGAATTGGTTCGATGTTGGTGAAACTAAGTTAATTGGCCCGGATATGATTGACAAGCGATTGATAAGGTGAAACTTATTCGAGAATGGTTATTAGCAGCACAGAGTCGACAGAAATCATATGCAGATCATCGACGTCGACACTTAGAGTTCAGTTGGTGATTGGGTATTTACGAAAGTGTCACCCATGAAGGTGTTATGAGATTCGGCAAAAAGGGAAAGTTGAGCCCGAGATACATTGGGCCTTATCAGATTGTCCGTAAGGTGGGCCAGGTCGCCTACGAGTTAGACCTACCATCTGATTTGGGAGCAGTGCATCCAGTCTTCCACGTGTCTATGCTTCGCAAATGCATTGGTGACCCTTCTAGAGTATTTTCCATAGATGATATTCAGGTGACAGAGGAGCTATCCTACGAGGAGCAGCCTATAGCCATACTGGATCGTCAAGTGAGAAGGTTGCGTACTAAAGATGTGGCTTCCGTTAAGGTATTGTGGCGGAACAATAACAGGGAGGAGATGACCTGGGAAACTGAAGAGGAGATGAAGAAAAAGTATCCCCACTTGTTTCCTACGCCTACAGGTAATCTAGACTTCTTAATTGGCTATGTTGATTGATGAATGAATTGTATGTGATTGATGAATAAACAGTGTGTAATAGCTATAAAAGAAACTCTCCCTCGAAGCGCTTATAAGACCCTGTAAGACTAGTTTAACATTCGAGGACGAATGTTCTAAAGGGGGGGAGGATGTTTGTTACATCCGGCATTTTTGCGTATTTGAAAATTTGGAAATAACCTTGACTTATAAGGAATAAGGTCATGTTTGGATTATTTTTTTTATATATGAATGTTGCTTATGGAAGTATGGATGCGGGGATATCGAGCAAGGCTAAGGGCCACAATTGGAATTTCGGAAATTAGTTTCGGAAAATTTCAAAATGAGATTACTCATGAGTTGGGCTCAAAAAAAAAAAGAAAATTTAGGCCCAATATGCAAGGTGGCCATACATGTAAAGCCACCATGGAAATTTTAATTTATTTTCCATGTGCTAAATAATATATAGGCAAGCCAAGTTCAAGAAACTTCAAGAGAAAAGCAAGAACTAGAAAAAAAAAAAAAAAGGCCTTCGGCCAAAAGAGAAAGAAAAGAAAAAAAATTTGAGTTGACGTTTAAGGGTTCGCTTGACTCGATGAGAGTCGGGTGCCCGTCACACACGACGAAGGTTGGGCGTGACAAAGTGGTATCGGAAAGCGGAGTCGGTCCTCGGCATGTTCGACCGTGTCTAGTAGAGTCTTGTTTATCGGTGTGTTGTGCACCACATCTATAAACGAAGCTACGAGACATTAATAAGTGTCATTCTTTCTTTCATGGTGTAGATCGTGCGTATAGAGCGGTGTTGTACATAAAGTCCCTAATTTAATGACCTTGTGTGCTTTCGGTAATGCCGCCTAAGAAAGGTAAAGCGACGGCGGCCCGAGAAGGGCAAAGCCGCGATTGCGGATAGGCGATTAGCCAAGCCCCCAGTGTCTACTAGAGCTCGGACTTATCTTTGGAATACGCATCCGGCCCGGAGTCCTCCCCACCTCCCCATCGCGGAGGAGCCGAGAGAGGCACTCGATCCAGCCCGGCTCCGGTCCCCAAAGACCGGTATCTCCGGTCTCTCGGTCGGATGCCCGGCGTCGGGAGATCGAAATGAAAGATGCCATACGTTTGTTGACTCGGATGCTTGCTACTCGGGCCGGACAACGAGTAGGAGTTACGCAGTATCCCGATAGGTCTAGTGCCCGAGCACGGGATTTTCTTACATTAAGTCCCCCGAGTTTAAGGGCACGGACCCTAATGCGATCCTCGGGAGTTCATAGATGGTATGCGGCGTACTTTGAATATAATGAGCGTCGGCTACGGAGTACGTCGAGCTAGCCGCCTATGGTTACGGGCATAGCAATTAGCGGTACCCGGTCATGGAGATTATCGAGAGGTAGTGACGCCCTTCCGCCGACGTGGCAGGGGAATTCTCGGACGCTTTTTTGCGTCATTATATGCCACCCGAGTTGAGGCGAGCAAAGGTTGATAGATTCCTTAATTTACGACGGGCGCGGTATGCGGGTGAGAGAGTATAGTGTGGAGTTTGACTTCTTAGCCGTATGCCCCTACTATTGTGCGGACATGGAGGATAGAGTTCACCGGTATGTAATGGGATTGGAATCGGAGGCACGAGATTTGTATGCCGGTGGCAATGCGGCCGGGTATAGATATAGCTCGCATCCCGAAGCTTACGCACGAGGGCAGAGGATCGCAAACGCCAACGGGAAGCTACCCCGGAGCGGGGTGGCCGCCCGGCCAAGAGGGACCGGGACGAGGAAGGTCGGGGTAAAGGTTCCACCAGCGAGAAGCGGCACCCCAATAGTGCACCTTCGCGGTTTCGTGGACCTCGGCGGGGTGAGAGACTTTCCCTCGGCGGGGACGAGTTCATCTTATGCGTCGGGTTCTCGGCGGCGGAGCATGGTCGGGGCAAGAGGCGATGGCCCCTCCTCGATGTACGACTTGTGGGAGACGCCATGTGGGGACAATGCCGGCCAGGTGTGTGTTATACTTGTGGCGATCCGACGCACTATGCTAGAGAGTGTCCACGAGGGTGGGCCATCTTTTGCTCCCGGAAATTCGGTAGCGGCGTCGTCACCCCTTCGGTAAGAGCCCCGAGACGGGGACCCCGGACTTCTTCGGTCGAGGTAGGGGCGGAGCGAGCACCTGGTTCCGGTGCGGGACCCCCATCGTATCTATGCACCGGGGAGGACGGAGTCCCGAGGCACCGCGGATGTACCACGAGGTAATTTAAATTCTGGAGTTGATTGTTTTAATCGGGAATGATTTATACGTACTCCTAAAGAACCTTCCCAAATTGCTTGTAAGACCTATAAGGCTAATTTAACATTCGAGGACGAATGTTCTAAAGGGGGGGAGGATGTTACATCCGGCATTTTTGCGTATTTGAAAATTTGGAAATAACCTTGACTTATAAGGAATAAGGTCATGTTTGGATTATTTTTTTATATATGAATGTTGCTTATGGAAGTATGGATGCGGGGATATCGAGCAAGGCTAATGGCAACAATTGGAATTTCGAAAATTAGTTTCGGAAAATTTCAAAATGAGATTACTCATGAGTTGGGCTCAAAAAAAAATAAGAAAATTTAGGCCCAATATGCAAGGTGGCCGGCCATACATGGCCAAGCCCATGGAAATTTTAATTTATTTTCCATGTGCTAAATAATATATAGGCAAGCCAAGTTCAAGAAACTTCAAGAGAAAGAAAGCAAGAACTAGAAAAAAAAAAAAAAAAAAAGGGCCTTCGGCCAAGAGAGAAAGAGAGAAAGAAAAAAAAAAAGAAAATTTCTTAGCCTTCAATCTTGACTCAAAAATCTTGTTCTTCGCGAATTCTTAACGAGCTCAAGACGCTCTTCGACGTAGTATAATTGGTTTGGAGAAAGAACTTCCGTTTGCGGAAAGTTGGAAATTCAAGAAAAAGGTAAGATTCTTATGTTTCTAGTTATGGAATAAATTTATATGTTATGATGATTAGAAGTAGACGAGAATTATGAAAGTGTGACGTGTGTGTGCATGGCGTGTGTGTGTGTGCGGATTATGGATGTGGCCGTGAGCCACATGGAGTGGGAAGGTGATGAATTTGATTTTTTCTTAGCTTGTTAGTTGTGTTGTTGTGACTTTTGTGACGTAAATAAAGGCTTAGCGACGCAAGTTGGCGTTGAAATGGCATGTATGTTGTTATGGGAAATCATATGATTTTATATGGTTTTTATGTAATTGTGGAAGTAATGGTCTAAGGTGTGAATTAATGTTGTTGTGAATGAATTTGGAAGATGACAATGCAATTTTGTAAATTGGTTGAAATCGTAGGAAGTTGGGTTGGCTTATGGGTTGATGGAAAACTTGAGTATTTTGAGAAATAAGGAGGAATGTGTTGAAATATGTTTGAATGGTCTTGAATTAGTAAATGAATATGAAAATGTCGATATTGGATGAGAAGTATGAAGTTAGAATGGAAGTCGATGTATTATATAGAAAGAAAGACTATTTGTGTTCATATGTGCTTTGTAGCGATTATTGATGTTGTTGATGTTGTTGTTGGGTTGGTTGTTGTTATTCGAGCCGAGTTGAATCTCGGGGATGCTATATTTATAGGGGAAATCTTTGCCGAAATTTCGGTAGTCAAGTATGAACTCATTATTGAAATGCTAACTCTCATGAATAGTAAGCTGGTAAAGGTGACCATTTGCGGTTACCGGACGAAACGGGGAATTGAGCTCAAGCGAGCATAAGGCACCCGTGAGGTATGGAAGCTATCCCTCTCCTTCTTTTGGCATGTCCTAGGTATACTAGGCTTGAATTTGAGCCTCGGGGTTATTACGTTCATCGAAATCCAATTAAAATGGAGCACTATTCATTCGGTGCAATTGAACTAGTATCCTCCTATCTTGTTGGAAAAATGCTCAAACGTCCGTAACTTCTTAATGTAATCGAATTGCCTTGAAACTTCCATAAATGACTCTATTAAGTGATATTTTATAAAACTTTTCAAAACCATTAGAGGGGAGTGTGATATTTTATAAAACCTTTCAAAACCATTCGAAGGGAGTGTGATATTTTATAAAACTTTTTCAAAACCACTCCGAAGGGGGCGCGTATCTTATTATTCAGATTTTCCAAAACCACTCCGAAGGGGGTGTGAGATTTTATTATTATTACTACTATTATTATTATGCCCGAAGGGGCTAGGATTAGTACTATGTCGCGAGTGGCATGCCCGATGGGGCCAGGGTAGCCGTATGTCGCGAGTGACATGCCCGAAGGGGCTAGGATTATGTCGGGGCCGACATGTCCGATGGGGCCGGGTTAGACGTATGTTGGACCGACATGCCCGAAGGGCCATTAATTTATTCGGGACCGGCATGTCCGAAGGGGCCGGGATAGACGTATGTCGGGACCGAACACCCGAAGAGTTACTAGTACTACTATTATTGATATTGCTATTGTTATTACTATTATTGTTATTATTATTAGGCCCCGGAAGCGGCCGTCCGAAGGGGACTATTTTATTTAAACATTTAGTTCATGTCGGGTAATCTAAACTTGCTTTACGTTGTGCTTTTCGGATGTAATCTAAACTTGCTTCTTCATTGAACTCTCTATTTCTTGCTTCGGTGATGCTTTACATATTCGGTACATATTCCGTCTTGACCCCCTCTCTTCGGGGGCTGCGTTTCATGCCGCCGGGTTCGAGACGCAACCGGGGGATCCGAACTTAGGGGAGATAGCAGGGAGTCGAGACGGCTCCATTTGCTCGGAATTCTGTTTGGTATAGTCTTGTGTATATATGGGCGAGTCATACTCTCTTAGAAGTGCGCGAACGGCGTGGGAGTTGTAGTTCTTGTTTGGCCTTGTCGGCCACTATTTTGTTGTACGAAGAGCGAGGCCTTCGCTCGCCTTGTTTCATGTCGTATGTATATATATATCATGTTTTGAGATGCCTCGAGCCACGTGTCGATTTTGGTATTTCATTTACAATTTTCAATTCTGGTTTTAAAAAAAAAATAAAAATTTGAATTGACGTTTAAGGGTTCGCTTGACTCTGATGAGAGTCGGGTGCCCGTCACACCCTGACGAAGGTTGGGGCGTGACAATGTTATATCCCCTATTTTGTACATTGGGATATTTTAAGCTAATTGCGAAAGGTTAAGCACAAGGCTATTTTCCGAGTTTGTTTAATGCACAAGTTGCTTAAATTCTATTGGTGTGGAAATGTTAAGGGAAATTTGGAGTTAATTTATTCATGTTAATTATTTCATGAAATGAAAAAGGCCAAGTGGCCGTGTGGCTTGGGGTGGGCTCCCACCCATGGCTTGGCCAAATTTGATTGATCCAAGCCATGAGTGGGGCATGTGCCCACTTGTATGAATTATATATGTAGATAGATGATGACAAGCAAGACTATTATTCATCTTCACAAACTTAAGAAACTTGGAGAAGCCATATTCGGCCATGGCCTAGCCGAACAAGAGCCTTGAGAATTGATCAAAAAAAATAATTTTCTTCTAGCATTTCAACCAATTGGAAGGTCCTTGTTAACGTGAGATAGTTGTTGGAGCAATCAAACCATTCATTTTTGCAATTTACAACCCTAGCCAAGTTGAAAGTTAAGTGAAAAAAGGTAAGGATTAATTTTCTTTTACATGTGTTATGGATGGTTTGTACATGTTGTAGTGTGTAGAAATAGATGAAATTCATGAAATCATGCATGGTGATGTTGAGCGTGTGTGGACGGTTTGTAGAATATGGTGAACTAAATTTACTTAGTGTTTTGGTTGTTGTTGTTGTGGATTCTATGATGTGAAATGAAGATTTAATGACTCAAGTTGAGGTTGTAATCATTTGTGGGTTGTTTTAGAAGCTAATGTGATTTTAATGTAGTTTCTTGTATTTATGAGAATGATGTTATTAACGTGTGGATTGTTGGTATAGTTCATGAATTTGGAAGAGAAGAATGTGTTGTTGTTGTTCTTATTGAGTTTGGGGAGGTTTCGGGTGGAGTGGTATGTTGGTTGGGTTGTTTTGAATATTGTGCGGATTGTTTGAAGTGTTCTTGAGTCTTGCTTGAATGGTTTCGGATTAGTACTTGAATGTGTGAGCATTGGTGTTGGCTTGATTGTATGGGGTTGATTTGAATGTAAATGGAATGTTGTGAATTATGTAGAAAAGGAGTTACTAACGTTAGAATGCGTTTTGAATTAATTGTTGATGTTGTTAATATGGTTGTTGGTATTGTTGTTGATGATTTGGGCGGTTGAATTCTCGGGGTTTGTTGAATTTATAGGGAAAATCTTTTGAATTTACGTAAATAAAGTGCTAGCTTGGGATTGAATTCCTAAGTACCTATAACTAATGTTTAGTATCTAATGACTTTGTTGTAGATCTTGGGAAGCCCGAGACTTAAGTTCGGATTAGCTTAGGAAGCGGACGAGGTATGTAAAGCTTACCCTTTCTTTCTTTTGGCATGTCTTAGATGTAAGTAAGATATGATACGAGCCTTGGGGTAACTCTATTTATAAGATCCGAGCATGTCTACGATTCTTATTCCCTTCTTGATGTTAGCATTCCTAATATAGTCGAGCTATGGTCCTTGTGTCCTTTGTATGATTGGATAGTACATGTTGCATAAAGAGTTATTATTCTTAAAGGGTTCTATATCGAATAAGGTCCCTAACTTTCATAAAGACGGGCTGGATCGCTCGATACGTTCGTAGGGGTCTAAAGAGAATAAAGTCGTAACTTTCATAGCGGGCTCGGATTGGTTTGATACTTGTCGGTGTCCCCGAGACTTTCCTTTGTTTAGTTCAAACGACATTAGAAAGAACTTAACATGACTATCGTCTTAACCCTCGAGCGTTGATTACTTATTTATCTATTGAGTCTGTAATGATGATTTATATGCATATGGTTACTCACTACTCTGCTCGTGCATACTGTTGTTGTTACATCTTTGCCGAGTCCCGGCCGTTATGTCATCGTGCACACTTTCCTTGCACATGGTTCACCGAGTCCCACTCGCTAGAGGGCCGGGTGTCGTGTATATATATTCTGGAGTTATGATGTGTTATGGTGTTATGATGTGTTATGGTGTTATGATGTGTTATGGAGATATGCTATGTTACGGAGTTATGCAATATTCTGGAGTATGATGTGTTATGGCGCCAACGACGGGGTGGCGACCATGTTCGGTCCACCGAGTCCCATAATGGGCCGGGTATGATATATGATATTGACATGCATGATTTGTGTTTCAAAAGTAAGCATTTTGGTATTCTGGATATTGTACTTATTTTTTGTACTTCTTGTTCCGGTCATGGTCCTATTTACTGTGCATCATGCTTTATATACTCAGTACATATTTCGTACTGACCCCCTTTCTTCGGGGGCTGCGTTTCATGCCCGCAGGTACAGACGCTCGCTTCGGTGATCCGCCAGCCTAGGATATCTATTCTGCTACTTTGGAGCGCTCCCTTGTTCCGGAGCCTACATTTTGGTACAGACTCTTTTGTTGTATATGTATACCTCTAATCAGGGGTACGGCGGGGCCCTGTCCCTTCATATGATACTGTCGTTACTCTTAGAGGTCTGTAGACATATGTGTGGGTTATGAATAGTTACTGTTTAGCTATGTCTGTGTGATTTACGTTTTGGGCGGTCTCATTCACCATGGCAGCCTTATCAACTTGCGTATGTATAGATTTTGGGATGTCGTGTTTTATGACAGCCTTGCCGGCTTCTTTGCGGTATATATGTTTATATGCGACAGTTTGAGACGACGTCTGACCTTTGTATTCGTATAAGTTATTTGTATGCTGATTCTGGTTAATGGGTGTGTACGAGTGTCCAGCTCGGGCACTATTGACGGCCTACGGAGTTGGGTCGTGACACTGGAGGCATAGGAGATGGAACTGAAGCCCCTTCTTGCTCTTCCGTAATAGGCGGAGTAGTGGAGGCATTAGATGGAGCTTCATGGTGTGATTCACCCTCATCTATATTCATCGGCGGCTCTCTTTACGCCCCGCTTTCCATTGTAGTCTTGCCCATACGGGCGGCTTTAGCTTTTCCTATTGGCGGCGTTTACGGGAAATCATAGCACACTCATTAGGGAGGATTAAAATCTTATACTTCGGCTATCGCACGATCTCATAAGAAGAAAGATGGTCATTTTTCCTAAAATGCCCCGTAGCCTCTTATTTATTAGCGTGGCGCGCAACACACCATAAACAAGACTCTACTAGACACGGCTCGTAGACACTTCATAGAGCGAACCGGCTGCGATACCACTTCGTCACGACCCGACTAGGGCCACGACGAGTATCCGGCTAACCACCGAACACTTAGCTACGTTCATTGCTCTATCTCGCTCTCATTCGTACTATATGCTCATCATCATAGAAATCTATTAACATTTGAAACATATTTACTTTTATAAACATAAGCCCTTTGGCTATCAGAATGATATATATATACATGCATATACATAAAAGCTATGGGACCAAACTACCCACACATGCGTATCTACGAGCCTCTACTAGAGTACTAGACATATGGACGGGACAGGACCCCGTCGTGCCCAAAATGTATATACATATATGTACCATAATAATAATCAATAGCACCTTCGGAATAAAGGAGGGCTCAGAAATCTGTCAGGGGGCCCACATGTATCCGCACTATCTCCTGTCGCTCAGGGCATGAACACGACGTCAAAGAAAACGGACGTCGTACGAATATTTTGGTCGAGTATGTGAAGCATAAACAATAATAAGACATCAATGAAGTAGGGGAGCATCAAATGAGGAGCAATCTGTAGAACTGATCGTATCGTATCATAAAAGAGATAATGCATGCTAGCTTACTCTCATAATCATCATCATGTCATGTATGCATAAATGTATAAGCTACCCGACCATGTAGGTTCGGTGTGATAATCTATAACATTAGCCTGTGTCCAGGCCTCCCGCGTCTGGGGTACCATCAGCTTAATTGGAACATCATATCATAACTATAGCATCTCTAGACTCGAGCTTGTCATTATCATTATCATACTCGTAGCATATCTCTTATCTCATAGGGCTATTCATGAACAAGGGCTCATAGTCTTCTTGAAGATGGAACATTCATAAGAAAAGAGGAAATTCATGCCATAGGACTCATGCCTTAGAAGGAAAGGGCTAGCCTCACATACCTTTGTCGTTTAACGTTCCTATCGCTTGCTCGCTCTCTTTTAATGCACTCGTTTAGACCTTCAAGGGAATTCGTATCGATGTTAGCTAAACAATCATGAAAATGTACTTACTAAAGCTAGAGAAAATTGGGCAGCATTTCCTTTGTTTATACTACTTTCCTCCATATTCCATATCAACTCCCAACATTCATAACGACAATCGCAATATCATAAACAATAAGCATCATCTAATTACATTGCCCACTTGATTCATAATTTCACTATAATTCTCCATAACCATGACCAAAGTCCATTATCGCGTTCTTTCTCATACAATACTCATTCCATGTTCTAAATGTCATTTATAACGCATTTATAATCTCAACATAACCATTTTCATGATTCAATCCAACTACTACTCAACAACGACACTATTCACACATTTATGACCCATTTTCTATACTCTTCTACAATCCGAGTGCTTCAACCTATCAATACTTCAAACAACATCAAAAGGTCATGAAACTCACCTTAGATGATGGAGGAATAATCTTTGAATGGTGATACACCCTTTGCACCAAAACCCCATTTCATCTCTCTTGGGATTTCTTGATTTGAATGGCTTTTAATGGGTTTCATACACTTGATTCTCCTCAATTCTTGTTGTTGATGTTATATCCCGTTTTTCATACATTGGAACAATCCGGCTTATCTATGGTAAGTTAGAGACAAAACCATTCCGGGATACAAAGTCGGGACTTTTGACCTTCGATTTTATTTCGAGACATAAGTTGTGTATGAATTTGTTTGCATGGAACAATTAGGAAAATTTGGGACCAAAATTGGAATTAATGGAACTTGCAAATCATGCAATTTGTATGCATTTGGCCGTGTGGTTTTTGGGATTGGCCCACCCATTTTGTGTTCATTTCTAATTGCTCCAACACATGGTGTGGGCCAAGGGGCATGTGTGCACTTCATATAATTAGCAAAAGATGACCACTAGTCTTCATTTTCATTTCAACACTTAGACAAAAAAAAAAAAAAAAAAAAAAGACCAAGAGTGGAGAAAGTGAGGCTCTCGGCCAAAGCTCCTAGAAATTGAAGTTCATTTCAAGCCATCCTAAAAATATTTTGTTGATGCAAACCCACTATTTTAAGGTCCCTAAGTAGCGTGGAAGTGTCGTTGGAGCGATCAACCCGCTAGTTTTCATCTTTGGAAACCACAGCCTATTGTGGAATTGAAGAGGAAAGGTAAGAATTGATTATGTTTTATGTGTTATAAAGGTTGTATATATGTTGTAGTATGTTAATATGGATGAAAATCATAAAATAAAGTATGTTGAAGTTGAGGCCATATGTAGGAGGGTTGGGCGTGTGAAGTGTGTGTGTGTTCTGTTATGTTTGAGTGATGAATTAAGGTCTAGTTAGTATGTTATGATCATTGTAGGGTGAAGAATGAATGAGAATTATCCATATGTATATATGTTGTGTGTTGGCCGAAAATTATCATGGAATATGACAAAGAACGCATTAATGTCGCTTAACGTTGTAGTCGTCGTCGTTATGAATTCTATGTTGGAAATGAATGTTTAATGACTTAAATTGATATCGTAAGTGTTGTGGCCTGAATTGAAGGCTATTGTACATTTGATGTAGTTTGTATAACTATGAGAATGGCATTGTTGGAATGTGAATTGTTGGTGCAAATCATGAATTGGAAATGAGGAATATGTTATAGTGGTGTTCTCGGGTTTGGGGACTGATTTCGGGTGAATTGGAGCTTTGTTGGATTGTTGGAAATATTGTACGAATTGTTTAAAATGTTGTTGAATGTTGTTGGTATGGATTTGGATTAGTATATGAATGTATAAGCGTTGATGTTGGCTTGAACGTAAGCCATTGAATCATATATGTTGAAAGTTGTTGAATGATGTAAAAGAGAGTTATTAGTGTTATATTGCTTTTCGGATTGATTATTAATGTTGCTAGGTTGGTTGTTGTTGTTGTTGTGGTTGATTTTGGCCCAGTTAAATTCTCGGGGTG
>NW_026715257.1:0-20693 GCF_029784015.1 Lycium ferocissimum | reverse complement strand
CCTAATCTACGGTAGCTTTTACGGACCGTAATCCTTTTATTGAGTGTATATACTAATTTGTACTCCACAGGTATGACATCGAAGAACATTGTTAGAAGAGTTCGTGCCAAAGTCACAGGTCAGGGGATGGGATGAGGTCAGCCATAAATCAGATCAAGACTTTGTGACCAATCCCCCGGTCCTTCAGATGAAAAGCATCGCACCCCTCTAGCCAGACTCTCGAGGCAGCAAAGAACAGACCAAACTATGGCCAACCCCCAGTCTGAAGAGGGGAATTCATCAAACACAACACCGACAGTGAAGGAAAGCAAACCTCTAGCTCTCCGGAACTGCAGACTCAAGAAGAGGCAAGCAATAGGCCGGAGAAGTCTGATTCTAAGGAAGCTGTGAGGCAAAATGAAAATTTAATGAAGGAGAGGTCTGAGAATGTTGTTCGGTTCTCGGTGAAGGGGTAGAAGGAAATCTACGAGAAAGGGATAGAGCCCAAAGAATGAGGAAAGGGGTTCTACCTGAGTATATATGAGGAAAGGCGAATCAATTTTGATGGGGTGGAACACTTTCCGAACATTCAAGATATCATTGTGTTAGAACCCGTATTTTTGTACATTGGAATAATCCGGATTAATTATGGTAAATTAAGGACAAAACTATTTCGAGATACAAAGTCGGGATTCTTGACCTTTGATTTTATTTTGAGATATAAGTTGTGCATGAATTTATTGGTATGGAACAATTAGGAAAATTTGGGACCAAAAGTGATAAAAATTGGAAGTTGAAAATCACCCACTTTTTCCATGTTGGCCGTGTAGTGGAATTGTTGGCCCACACAATGTGTGGACAATTTTAATTGGTCCAACACATGGTGTGGGCCAAGGTGAGTGTACTCTCCACTTAAGTAATAAAAGATGACCACAAGTCCTCATTATTCATCCTTTAACACTTAGCAAAATATATCAAGAAGTGAAGAACCAACAAGCTTGTTCTCGGCTAGAACAAGGAAAAATCAACTTCATTCCTAGCTCTTCTAAAATTATTTTGATGATGAAAACCCATTACCTTGAGGTCCCTAAGTAGCGTGGAAGCATCGTTGGAGCGATCAATCCATTGTTTTTCATCTTTTGGAAACCCTAGGCTATTGGAAGTTGAAGAGAAAAAGGTAAGATTTGATCTTGTTTTTGTGTTATGAAGGTTATATTCATGTTGTAGTATCTTATAATGGTTGAAAATCATGAAATAAAGTATGTTGAAGTGGAGGCCATTTGTATGAGGGTCGTGTGATGGGTGTTGTTGTGTTGTGATTGAAATTATGAATTAATGCCTAGTTAGTTGATTATGATCATTGTAAGGTGAAGAACAATTGAGAATCATCCATATATGTATTTGTGTAGTGTTGATCGAAATGGGTCACATTATATGACAATGAACGAATGAACGTCGCTTAATGTTTTAATCGTCGTCGCTATGAATCTTATGTTGGAAATGAATGTTTGTTGACTCAAAATGATGTTGTTAATGTTGCGGACTGTTTTTGGAGGTTATTGTATATTTAGTGTACTTGGTATATTGATGAGATAGCATTGTTAGAATGTAAATTGTGGATACAAATCATGATTTGAAATGAAGAGAAAAATTAAAGCGGTCGTCTCATTGGGTCAAAGTTTTCATTTTGGAGAAAAATTTGGATTATTGGAAATGTTGTACGAATTGCTTAGAATGTCCTTGAATATTGTTGGTAGGGGTTTGGGTTAGTATGTGAATGTATAAGCGTCGATTGTGGCTTGAAGGTAAGTCGTCGAATTGAATTTATGTAAGTCGTTGAATAATGGAAAAGAAAGCTATTGTTGTTGTATTGCTCTCTGGATTGGTTGTTGATGTTGCTAGGTTGGTTATTGTTGTTGTTGTTGATTATTTTGGCCGATTTGAATTCTCGGGGTAGCCTATTTACGTGGGGAAATGCGCCCAAATTTCGTAGAATTAAGGGCGAATTTGGAATTTAAGGCCTAAAAGTCATTAGCTAATGTTTGGCATTTTATGGCTTATATTTAGATCGTGGGCAGCCCGAATCATAGTTTGGATTAGCTTGAGTTTGGATCATTTTGGAGAGCGTTTGAGGTATTTAAAGTAACCTTCCTTTTTGGCATGTCTTAGTTAAATTAGGCTATGATTCAAGCCTCGAGGAAACTCTATTCTCGCAATCCGAGCTTGTATATGATTCGCATTTGTTTCCTTGGTATCCTTGTGCTAATATGCCATAACATTGATCCTTATATCCTTGGAATTAATAATTTGCAAAGGCTACTTAAAAGATGATTTTTTTGAAAGAACTTATTCATTAGCGATTCAAAAAGTACAAACGCTCATAACTTTCTCAGAAAGGCTCGGAATGCTTTGAAACTTTCGTAGGAGTTTGTATGATATATAATGAGTATGTTTTTCATAGGCGGGCTCAGTTCGGGTCTGTATTCGTCCGTGGGTCCCGCGACGCCCTTTTATGTGAATTCGATAACCTTTGAAACAAAAGTGATAATTATTATTCCGATTTCGAATATGACTATTTTACTTATCTTTTGGATTTATGATAATGATTTTATGCATATGATTACTCACTACTCCGCTCGTGCCTACTATGATATCGTTCGCCGTTCCGGCCGGTTCCGTTGTCGTGCGCATTATGATACATTCGGTGTTATCTTCGTGATTATGGTTCACCGAGCTCCTCGCTCGAGGGCCGGGTTCCACTTATGTTTGGCGTTATGCGTAGTGTATGGCGATATGCGTGTGTGATATGTGACGGAGATTCGGAGATTTGAAACCTTTCCGGTGTTATGCGTGTTATGGCGCCATCGACGCGGGCGACCATATTTCGTGCCCTATGCATGACTTATATTTTGAAGTAACATTTGATATTTTGAAATGCATTTACTTTCCGTACCTCTATTTCGATTTGATCTCGCATTGTACATTACATTTTCTCGCTTTGCATACTCGCACATATTTCGTATCGACCCCTTTCTTCGGGGGCCGTGTTTCATGCCCGAGGCGTACGCACGCTTGGTGATCCACCGGTTTAGACACCTTTCTTCTCGCTATTTGGAGTGCTCCTCTCATTCCGAGCTTATATTTTTGGTATATATTCGTCTGTTGCATTGTATATATATCGTCATGGGCACGGCGGGGCCCCGTGTCTGTCATATGATTCTCGTCCGTCCGTTTAGAGGTCCGTGGACATGTTTTGTGGGTTGCGCCTACTTTCGTACGGTTGTGTTTGTACATGTTGTGTTTGGGCGATCCCATTCGCCGCGGCGGCCGGTCCGCATATGTATATATGTTGTGTTGGTGGCCCTGTGTGGCCTTGTTGGTATTTTCTGTGCGCGTAGGTTATTTTGGATAGTCGGTAGAAACAAAGGAAACTCGCCGAAATTTTTCCGGAAATTATCTAAATTTGGAACACGGCCTTGCTCGCTTCTGTTATATACTTGGATGCGTTTGATATAACTTGTGATAGCGTATGATAAGTGTGTTTGGGTGCCCAGACTGGGCACTAGTTATGGCCTACGGGGTTGGGTCGTGACACATTGATCACCATGGATGAGGTTTCCTTAGCCACCCACTTGGCATATACTGCTCGGCCATTGTGCGGGAGTTTTATGCCAATTATGCGGCCGAGCTAAACAATCAGTACAAGCCAGTCCAACAAGCTAAGCCAATAATATGTCTTCAAAAAGTTACGGTTAGGGGGTTGAGGATTGACATCTCCAGCAAGGCTATTAACCGTTATTACTTCGGAGACAACTATGAACCGCCAGCAAATACTGATGAATTGGAGTACAAAATGGGGGAAACAGACCCGATCAGTTGAATGAGTTACCATTAGTAGCTTCAGTGATTGCACAAGATACCTCGGGTGGTGTACCAACTTTAGTATACCTATCAAAAAGGCAGATATTTTGCTGAGGCTGAGTTCTGGTGAAGCGTTTTGATAAACAGAATCTTCCCTACTCAGGCCAACAATCAGCTTACCAT
This sequence comes from Lycium ferocissimum, assembly GCF_029784015.1. NCBI lineage: Eukaryota > Viridiplantae > Streptophyta > Magnoliopsida > Solanales > Solanaceae > Lycium > Lycium ferocissimum. Next base: position 16,670 of record NW_026715257.1, on the reverse strand, counting down.
TGACAGGGCAATTCTGGTGGCCTCTATTATGTCTCGGTATGCAGTGGATATAGGGAAGTTGATCGCAGATGAGATATATACGCGATTACTCAGCCTGGGCTTTCTTTAGTATTCCTGTGTCTGATTACGGGTTTTTTCTTAAAGGCGGGAGTTCAGAGCTTCTACTTTTGGGACCACAAAATTGAGGCGAAGCATTTCTATAGCCTAATCAGGAGCAAGGATCCAAATTTAAAAATTGCATTATTAGCAGCCCGGGGTTGTGTGGCGGCACCATCACATGTGCAAACTGAATCTGACCAAAATGATAAGGAGGACACTACACTTGAGGAGACCCATGAGGACTTCGATACTGCCATCATGGCAGCACCAACTACCACAGATGTTCCCGAATCCTCATCGGGTCTAGCCATTTCTGCAGCCTCTGATACTGCTACTGAGCCAGCTACCGCTATTGTTTCGACTGCTCATAGGGTCACCCCCACATCTACAGCACTTCCAAGGGGTGTCATTATTCCATTTAATAGGAAAAACTTCCACGACTCCTATGTGAAGGCCGATAGAGCTGACAGGCAGATTGCCAGCTTACTGAAGGAGTTGGAAAGGGTAATAGCACGAGTAGTTTGGAAGGAGACTGAGCCATTACAGCAGTCATCACCGTCTCACACTGTCATATTCATTCCCGAATTGATGGTATTGAGACGTGGGTGCTTGAGTTGGAGAAGGTACCGTCCGTGGTTGATATGAAGACGGTGAAGAAAGATATAGGATGAGGTCCTTGCACTATAGGTAAAGGAGGGGAAAGTGATTGCAGGCTGTTACACCTCATTTTTCGCGTACGTTAAAGTTTCATTTTAAGTCGGTTGTCGTCAATTCATATTGGAGATCATTTGGGAAGTTGTGTATGAGGACTATGGGTGTATCTCGGAGTTATATAAGCCCTTAAACATGTTTGGACAAGAGTATAACGATTAGACGTAAAAATGAATCGGAAAGCATACATTTCGCCGGAAAATTGGACTAAGGCATTTCACGGCCATTTCCACGGACCGGGAAAATGGTGTTGGGCCACCATGAATTGGTGGCAGTGGGTGGAAGCCACTTTAATAATTTCACGGCCACTTTCACGGCCAGTAAAATAATTCACGGTTCGTGAAGTGAGCTGTGGAATTGAGGCGGTGAAAATTTTCCCTTTTGTTATAAATTATGACCCACGACTTGGGGCTAATTTGTTCACCAAAAGAATACCCCTAGTGCCTCTTCAAGATCTCTCAACCATCCCTAATCATCCATAAACATCCCAAATCATATTAGGAGAAGATTAAGCTCTAAAACCCTAAACTAGATCATGGAAAATACTTGATGTTGTGGTGAATTTGGTCTTGGAGTAAGTTGTGTGAGGTGAAGTTCTTCAAGCTATAAGGTATTTTGTTCACTCTATTTCTTATGTTGAGTTGATTTGGAGGTTTAACTAGTCTTAAAGTGAAGAGAATCATGGTAGAGAAGTCATAAGGTATTAAGTTGAAGTGTTGGTTATGGATTAAATTTGAAAGCAATTTTTGGGATTAGTTTGAGCTTAGTTTGCATATAATCTTTCAGATATGGTATTGTTGATATTGTTATTAATGTTTGGGAGTTCTTTTGGAGTTGGGAAGAAGTAGATGATCTAGGGGAAATACTGCCTGATTTTTCGTTAGCTCATCAATTAATTTAGTTTGACCTTATCAGAGTTTCACTGACTTAACTTTAGTATGAATCATCTTGAATGTAGATTTTCAAGCTCGGGAGGATAGATGTTGAGTGGTTAACTAGACGACGAGGTATGTTAAGCCTGTCCCTTTCTTTCTTACGGCATGATCTTATTGATACGAACTTACACAAACCATATCCATAAAGACTCCGTTCTTAGAAACATTAGGATCTTATGTTCTTGATCCGCTTATGATATTATTTATTTTTGTCTCATGATTATTGATTTAGTCCCATGATTATTGATTTTGTTTATGATTGTTAATCTCATTTTATGGTTATTGTTCCTTCAAGGTGAGATATGTTGATGAGGTGAGCTCCATAATGGAAATCGGAGGTATACCGACCTTACGTCACTCTGATAGAGTCATAACATTTCTTTGAGCTCTCATGCATGCTTTATATATATATGTAGCTATTTTCTGACACCGAGCTGCGCTGTAGTCGGCCAGGTGTGGCACCTCTTGTGCACACCACTGCAGTTGGGTATGAATAACACCGAGCCTATCATGGCCGGGTACGGATGACACCGAGCCTATTATGGCCGGGTATAGTATTATGATCATATGACTAATATATATGTATGGAATGTTTTTTTTTTTTTTAAAAAAGGAAAGCATGCATGTCATCCGCCTGAAGAGGCATTCAGATGTATAGGTTATTCTCTCTTATCTCTTGTTCCCTTCATATCTTTATTGTGTTGTTTTCCATGCCTTACATACTCGGTATATAATTCGTACTGGCGTCCTTTTGTTTGTGGACACTGTGCTCATGCCCGCAGGTAGACAGGGAGATGATTCAGACCCTTAGGCTGCCATCTTAGCTTTTGTACAGGAGCACTCCACTAGTTTCGAAATTATAGTTCAGCTTGGTATGATTTTTTTGTGTACATATGGGCATGGCGGGGTCCTATCCTGTCCTTATTATGTTATGCACTATAGTAGAGGCTCGTAGACAAATATCCACAGTTAGATGTTCTATGACCTTCTCGGTCCATATTTTGTTATATCATTTTGACAGCCTTGTCGGCTTGTATACTTGGGTTCAGCTTGATGACATATATATAGATCGTTTAGGCTTGTCCCTTACAGCTTATGATATCTGTTAGTTAGTATCATGACCCAGACTCAGGTATGATTATATGATGCATGTATGTCTTCAGATGCTCGGTAGGTTAGCTCCGAATGCCCAGCATGGCCCTTTGATTGGGTCGTGACAAAAGTGGTATTAGAGCAGTTCATCCTAGGGCTGTCTATGAGTCGTGTCTAATAGAGTCCTGTTTATGGGTGTGCAGTGCACCACACTTATAAACAGGAGGTTGCAGGACATTTAGGAAGATTGCCTTTCTTTTTCATCTTAGATCGTGCGATAAAGCCATGTTTTAAGAATTCACTTTTCCTGGCCATATGTTATGATTTCAGTAATGCCTGTGATGAGGAAAGCTTCAGCGGCCCAAAAGGGAAAGTCAGTGGTAGGTAGGAGAACTAGATGGGTACAACCTATAGATGTTGAGAAGGGTGAGTCTCAGAATGAGATTTTATCTCGGACCTTTCATACTCCGCTCCACTCCAGAGGAGCATAGAGGAGCTCCAGCCCCTGCTTCAGCTCCAGCACCCCTAGTTCCTTCACCTACTGCCTCAGGCTAGGAGATGCGAGAGGCTATTCAATTGTTGACTCAGTTAGTAGTCGCTCAGGCCTAGTGTCAGGGCACGGATTATGGTGACAGGGCTGTTAGTGCCAGGGTTTGAGATTTTATTAATTTAGACCCTCTAAAATTCTTTGGGTCGAAACCAGATAAGGACCCGCAGAATTTCATAGGTAGGATGCTGAGGACTTTGCGGGTGATACATGCTTCAGATAATGAGTCAGTAGAGCTAGCTTCCTATGGACTACGGAATGTTGTTGTACACTGGTATGAGACTTAGATGTCATCTAGAGGGATTAAATGCACCCCCACCAGTGTGGCAGGAGTTCACATATGCCTTTTTTCGACATTATTTTCCGCCATAGATTCAACGGGCCCGAGCTGATAAGTTCCTGAACCTTAGACAGGGGAATATGAGTGTTCGAAAGTATAGTCTTCACTTTAATTCATTTGCTAGATATGCTCCAGCTATTGTAGATGATATGGGAGATCATGTTTATCGATTTGTGAGTAGACTGGGACCATTTTGGTAAATGACTGCATGACGGCCTCACTCTAGATAGGTATGGATATTTCTCGCATTTAGGCGCACCCTCAGAACCTAGAGGAGCGTAAGCAATAGCGGAGGGCTGAGCGTGAGCATGATAGGGGTCAGAGTAAGAGAGCCAGATCTTCAGGTGCTGTCAGTGAGTTTAGAGGTGGTCAGAGGCAGCAGTACCATAGGCATTCAGGCCACTCAGCGGCTAGTGCACCTCCGCAGTTTGCAGGCCAGAGATTTGATCGATCTGCTTATTCGGGACCAGGTTAGGGTTCTAGAGCCTCAGGTTCTCGGTATAGAGATAAGTCAGGCCAGACGAGGCCACTTTTACAACGATGTACTCAGTGTGGTAAGTTACATACTGGACAGTGCCGCTTGGGTTAAGATGTTTGTTATGCTTATGGTCAGCCAGGCCATATTATGCGTGAGTGTCCATTGAGGGGTGGTAGAGGTATAGTTCAGCATATAGGACCAGCAGCTAGTTCATCATCATCTGTACGCCCTCTGGGACAAGGCTCTCAGACATTAACAGGCTACAATAGAGGTAGAGGGGGAGCGTCCAGCTTGAGCGGATCCCAGAACCGCATTTATGCGTTAGCTGGTCGACAGGATCTCGAGTCTTCGCCTAATGTGGTTATAAGTATACTATCAGTATCTTCTCATGATGTATATGCATTGGTTGATCCAGGTTCTACATTGTCTTATGTCACTCCTTTTATTACTGGTCAGTTTGGGGTGAAACCCGAGTCGATTAAACCTTTTGAGGTGTCTACACTCATTGGTGATCCAGTGATAGCTAGATGGGTATCTAGAGATTGTGTAGTTATTGTCTGTGATCGTCATGCTATGGCATATTTGATTAAATTAGATATGGTAGACTTTGATGTCATTATGGGTATGGATTGGATGGCTTCTGGTTATGCTAATGTTGATTGTAGAACGAAGATGGTTCAATTTTTGTTTACAGGAGATCCAGTTCTAGAGTGGAAGGGTAATACAACATCTATGAGAGGTAGGTTTATTTTCTATCTCAATGCAAGGAAGATGATTGCCAAGGGTTGTATTTATCATTTAGTCCGGGTTCAAGATACAGAAGCAAAGCCATCGACTCTTCAGTCTATTCCGGTAGTTAATGAATTTTCAAATGTATTCTTGGATGAGTTTCTAAGTCTTCCATGAGAGTGGGAGATTGATTTTTCCATTGACGTGTTACCAGATACTCAGCCGATATCTATTTCTCCTTCTAGGATGGCGCCTGCTGAGTTGAGAGAATTGAAGGAGCAGCTGAAGGACTTACTTGAGAAAGCCTTTATCAGGCTTAGTACATCCCCGTGGGGAGCACCAGTGTTATTTGTAAGGAAGAAAGATGGCTCCTTGCGGATGTGCATTAATTATAGGCAGCTGAATAAGGTGACAATAAAGAACAAGTATCCACGCCCAAGGATTGATGATTTATTTGATCAATTGTAGCGTGCTAAATCATTCTCGAAGAAAGATTTAAGATCAGGGTATCACAAGGTGAGAGTTAGAGAGAAAGATATTTCGAAGACAGCTTTCAGAACCAGATATGGTCATTTTGAGTTTCGTGTAATGTCGTTTGGGTTAACTAATGCACCGGTGGTATTTATGGATTTGATGAACAGTGTATTCAGACCCTTCCTAGATCTGTTCGTGATTGTATTTATTGATGAGATTACGTATACTCTCGATCAGAGGCAGATCATTTATGTGTTGTCCTTAAAGTTCTTCAGACTCGAAAGCTGTATGCAAAGTTCTCTAAATGTGAGTTCTGGTTGAACTCTGTGACTTTCTAGGGCATCTTATTTCAGCTGACGACATCCGGGTGGAAACGCACAAGATTGAAACTGTAAAGACTTGGCCAAGACCCACAACACCCACAGAGGTTCGTAGTTTTCTAGGCTTGGCAGGTTATTACAGGAGATTTGTAGAGGTTTTTTCTTCCATTTCTGCACCATTGACGAAGCAGACTTAGAAATAAGCTAAGTTCCAGTGGACAGATGCTTGTGAGCGTAGTTTTCAGGAGTTGAAGAACATATTAACTTCGGCTCCACTTCTGACACTTTCAGAAGGAACGGAAAGCTTTGTTATTAATTGTGACGCTTCAGGTGTTGGGTTAGGTTGTGTGTTGATAGAGCACGGTAAAGTTATTTCTTATGCTTCGAGGCAGTTGAGAAAGCATGAGAAGAATTACCCGAGCCATGATCTTGTTACACCTCGTAGTTTTGTACGTTGAGATTAATTGGGTGCTAGCTGTGTAAATGTGGATACTGGAGTACCTTTTAGGATATATGAGATTATCTTCACCTACCTTATGACTATGAGGGTTTAAGTTCATAAAATAAGCAAGGGAAGGATTGGAGGGCAAGTGGATTAAGGAAATTAAGTTTGTTGGAACTTTGGAGAAAAGGTGGAGGGCATTTTTTGTCCAACTTGGAGGAAGAATATCTTTTAGTATATAAGGAGTTTTGAAGTAAATCAAAAGCCTAAATTGAATTTCATGCAGTCTAGTTTCCAACGCAACAAACCTCTCATCGATATCACATCGGTGTAGAGAGTTATGGACGTTACAAGTTAGGCCGCCAGAGCAGGGATTAACCCTGCGCGAACGCGACTCAAGAGCCGCGAACGCGAAGAGGAGGACTGAATAACCCTTCGCGAATGCGACCCAAGGCCGTGAACGCGACCCAAGGCCGTGAACGCGAAGGGCAAATTCTGAGTTGGTGGAAACCGACTTAAACACCCTATATAAGGGTCAAAAACCCTCATTTATTCCCAAAAATATTCTAGAGAGCTCAGGAAACACAGGGGGACATATATGTATCATTAAATTGAGGGTTTGTGAGTAATTTCTAGTGGCGGATTATTAAATCGAGGCTCGGGTAACGTGTAGTTGTGATTATAGTGTCGTTTTACGGTGGATTTTGGCTTGCATTTAAAGTAGATATTGAAGATATTGTGGATCTAGTAAGAATAAGGTATGGATATCTCTTTATTGATATAAATTTAGGTTTATTTACAAAGATAGAGTTATTAAATCATCGTATAATGGATTTTTTGGTTGATAAATTAGATAAACATCGTGTGGGATGTTTTATGAAGTATATGGGTATTGATGATGATGTCGTTGATGTTAGTGTTGTTGTTGTTGTTGGTTGTTGGTATTGTGATTTCGGGTTAGGGATATAAACAAGAGAGATGCTGCCCGAATTTCGGCAGACTCTAAAAGGATTTAAATTGAAGGCCTAAGATAAGCGTATGATGATGAGTCTAGCAATAGTATGAACGGTTTTATATGTAGATTACGAGACTACAACTGATCTTGCGTAGATTGCGAGACAGGAAGTAGGTTGGAAAAGTCGGGAAGTAAGCTTCAGGTATGTTAAGGCTATTCCTTCTTTTCATTCGCTTGATTACTACCATAGAGATATCTTTGACTATTCGCACAAAGACGTGCTATTCACAAATATTTTACTAGTAGTACTCCTTTCTATTTAAGAGCGAGTATAAGAATGGTTGAGTTATATAAGATGATTGAATGTCAGGAGGTATAATTAGTATATATGGTTCTTATAGGCTATTATGTTGCCTTCGAGTTATCGTTATGTGTGTATATACGCCTGGCCTATGGGTCATGGAGTTGTTGCCTGACTGACGGGTCACGGAGTTGTTCATACCTGACCTACGGGTCATGGAGTTAATTATACCTGGCCTATGAGTCATGGGGTTATCTATTCCTGACCCTCAGGTCATGGAGTTATATATATAGAGTTATGTTATCTTGCCTCAGATGAAAGGCAACCTAGGTAGAGTACCTCCAGATGCTTTCTTGAAATTTCCAGAGTATAGCTTGTTACTTCATTTAAGTTGTTACCTTACCTTACATATTCAGTACATTATTCGTACTGACGTCCCTTTTGTTATATCCCGCATTTTTGTGCAATCGGATAATTCAAGATAATCGCGGGAAGATGGCAAGCAAGGCCTTATTTTTATTTTTATTTTGTTTGGCATATGAGTTGCTTATGAAGAATTTAGAAGTGAAAATATTAAGAAAGGTTAGGGGCAAAAAGGTAAATTCACAATATGACTCGTGGAAAGACGGAGGAAGGAAAAGGGCAAACTCGGAATTTGGAGAATAAAATTTTCATGAAGTGCAATACAAAAAATGTGTGGACTTGACTAGTTGGGCCAAGTGTGGCCATCCAAAGGGAATATGGGCCAAGGCCCATATGGACTTAATGGATGATTTTAAAAGATGACCAAGTCATCTTAATTCATCAAATTGTCTAGAGGCTTCAAGAAATTGGAACACAAGAAGAGAGGGGAGAGAACCTTGGCCATTCGGCCATAGCCAAAAACCGAACCAAAAAAAAAAAAAAAAGAGATTGTTCAACCTATTTCTCCTAGCCAAATAGCCCCTTGAAGAATTCTTAGTAAGGTGAAGTGATTGGGAAGCAAGAGAACACATATTCATACAAGTTGGGAATTTTAGTTGGGTGAAGAATCAAAGAAAAGGTAAGACTTCCTCCCTCTTTTATAGGTTATGGACGTTTATGCATGTTGTAGAGTATATAAATAAATGAAATTCATGAAGGATATGAATATAGGGGTGTGGCCGTGCATGTGTGTTTGTGTGTGGGAATCAAGTTTTAATTATTTTATCTAGTGGATGGTTGTGGTTGTAATGAATGTTATGTTAATAATGGAAGTTGGATGATGTTAGTGAAGTTGTAGCTATGTGTGTATGATGTTGGCCGTGAGTTGTATATCACATGTATAGCCGAGTATATTTGGTGAATCATGAAGGGATGGTGAGCAAGCTTTATTTAGTATGTTGGTTGTTGTGTTGTGAATTTTATATTGCAAGTAAAAGTCTAATGAGCTTAGTGAAGTATTAGTAGTTGGAGGCTTGTCTTGAAGACTATGTAAATTAAATACGATGTTCATGCATGTGTGGAATATAATGTTGTTGGTATGATGTTATTAGTGCGTAAATTATTAAGTTGTTATTGTTTTATTGGAGCTGGAAGGTCTTGAAGAAAGTAGTATATTGATTAAGTTGTTAGGATGCATTTTGGGTTGATTATTGAAATTGTTAGTATGATTGTTGAATGTTGTTGTGAATAATTTGGCCGGGTTGAATTCCCGGATTGTTGTTGATGAAATTGGCCAAGTTAGATTTTTGGGATTGGTGTATTTACAGGGGAAGTGCTGCCGAAATTTCGATAGACAAGTAGTACCCTAAGATTTAACTTCTAAATGCGCTAATCAATGTTTGGTAAACATGATCAAATTGTAGATTTCGGCGGATTTGCAATTTGAATTTGGAATAGCACAAGGAGCGGAAAAAGGTATGTAAGGCTTCACCTTCCTTCTTTGGCATGTCTTAGACGTATTAGGTTTGGATACGGGCCTCGGGGACGACCCTATTCCTAGAAATTTAAGATTGAATTTGACCCTTTTTCATTCAATAGAATTGAATTAAATGTTTTATGAATAGTTGGAAAAAATTGCATAGACGTTTAGAACTTGCACAAATAGGATTCGACTACTTTAAAGTTTACATAAGTAATGTCATGAAATGTATTATACGTAAATTGTGTACGCCGCCTCATTAGACCCGAGGCGGGCCCATCGGTCCCGGATTTTCTTCATGATTCCATGACTAAGAGTTTCGAGTTAGGAATTCAATATGAGTATGAAAGTGTCCAGCAAGTTTTTGATTTCAATTTTATTTTATTATGATCTTATTCCATGCTTCTCTTAATGCCATTCTTCCTTGATAGTCTCGCCTTATAAGATTGGTTCCTTCAAGCGAGGATCCCGATTATTCTATAACGTAATCGGAGGTTATCGACCTTATGTCACTCCGATAAAGTTGTAGCTTTCACTTGGGCTCTCATGCATGCTTTATATTTACATATGATTTACTTTACGACACCGTGCCGTCCGACGGGCGGCCGGGCAGACACACCACTGCAGTGGGCAGATTATACCCCGGACGCGGGAGGCCTGGACGCGGGCTCATTACACCGTACCTACATGGTCGGGCAGTTTATTTGCAGATATTTACGCATTTTTTTTTAAAGTTAGCATGCATGGCATCTGCCCCAAGGGGGCACTCAGATGACAGATTACCCCTTTATTCCATGATCTACTTAGAAAATGTTCACCGTACCTATGTGGTCGGGCAGTAATCCACCGTACCTAAATGGTCGGGCAGCAGTCCACCGCTCCTATATGGGCGGGCAGTGATACACCATACCTCCACGGACGGGCAGTTTACTTGCACCATTTATATAATACTCCAGACGGTAAAGTTTACTTACATAATATCCCCGAGCGTAGTCAAATAGAGATACAGGTTATACGTTGTGTCAATTTCCTATGTTATGTTTCATGTCCTATGTTTTAATCCTGTGATATTACTTATGCCTCACATACTCGGTACATTACTCGTACTGACGTCCCTTCTTGCGGACGCTGCGTTTCATGCGCGCGGTAAAGGTTGACGGACTTGATCCCTGTGAGCTCTCCAGCAGTGCATTGACGTGCTCCAGTTGTTCCGGAGCCTCGCGTTTCTTGGTACTACTTTTGTGTACACAGTTGGGCACAGCAGCACCTAGCCCACTTTGATATTATATGTATTTTGTTTAGAGGCTCGTAGACAGATATGTACAGTCAGATGTTTTGTAGTTTGTTTGTCCCCGTCGATGTATATTAAATTAGTAAAGTTTATTAGTACATGTTCATAATAACGTTGTAAATGATAATGCGAAGTAAAGGAATGACGGTGTAATTCATGCGGCCCACTTAGTAGTAAGAGTATGACACGAGGTAAGGGGTGCTCGGTACAAGTATCGGGTACCCGTCGCGGCCCCTAGTTGGGTCGTGACAGAAGTGGTATCGAGCAAAGTGTCCTAGGGGTTTGTCTACGAGCCGTGTCCGCAGAGTCCCCGTATGGGGTGTGTAGCGCGCCACACTTATAAACAGGAGGCTGCAGGGCATTTAGGAAATCTGACCTTCTTTGTATCCTAGATCGTGCGATAGAGCTATGTTACCAGGCTCCTATATTTTTCCTAATTCTGTGCTATGGTTTCAGTAATGCCGATGAAGAGAAAAGCTACGGCGGCCCAAAAGGGCAAGAGGGCGGTTGGAAGCAGAGCTGAACGGGAGCTAGAAGAAGACTGGTCTTACCATGAAGCTCCCCCTCGTACTTCTCCCCGCTTCCCCGCATCGCGAGCGGAGAGAGCTCCGGCTCCGCCCCGGCGCCTCCGGTCCCACCGCCGGCGGCTCGGGCCGGCGGATGGCGGGAGGCCATCCGCTATTGACCCAGTTAGTTGCCGCACAGGCTCAGCGGCAAGATACGGACCCGGGAGATAGGGCGGTGAGTGCAAAGGCCCGCGACTTTATCACCCTAAAACTTCCGGAGTTCTATGGCTCGAAACCAGAGGAAGACCCGCAGAATTTCATAGATGAGATGTTAAGGACACTGAGAATAATACATGCTTCAGATACAGAGTCAGTGGAATTGGCATCGTACAGGTTGCGGGATGTAGCAGTTTTGTGGTATAACAGTTGGATATCCTCTAGGGGAGCAAATGCCCCCTCCCCCTCGGTAGGAGTTTACGGAGGCATTTACGCGACATTTCTTACACGCCGAGGTTCGACGAGCTCGAGCTGACATGTTTTTGAATCTTAAACAGGGAAATATGAGTGTCCAAGAATATAGCCTTCGTTTTAACTCGTTGGCCAGGTACGCCCCAGCCATGATAGGGGCGATATGGGAGATCATGTGCTCCAATTTGTGAGTGGTTTGGGGCCACACTTAATTAAGGAGTGTTTGACAGCTTCACTCTAGGATGGGATGACCATTGCTCGCATTCAAGCTCACGCCCAAAACCTGGAGGAGCGGCATCAGCTGCAGAAAAGTGAACATTATTTTGATAGGAGCTCCGAAAAAGGGCCGCATCATTTGGAGCTAGAAGTGAGGATAGAGGGGGATAGGCACGGGGAGCGGGCCGGTGTTTCGAGCCCCCGGGCATGCGCAGATCCGGTCGGGATGAGGCCGCCCCCACCACGGTGCAACCAGTGTGGGAGGATGCATTCGGGACAGTGCCGTCTGGGTTCGGATGCTTGTTATTCTTGCGGACAGATGGGGTATAGGATGCGTGACTGCCCCTTGCTGCGAGGTAGAGGTGAGGATCAGCCCATGGGATCGGTAGCTGGTTCCTCATCCTCTGTGCGCCCTCCTAGACAGACTTCCCAGGCTCCAGCGGGCCGCGGTCGAGGCAGAGGAGGAGCATCCAGTTCGGCCAGCCCTCCGCACCGTATATACGCATTGGCAGGACGGCAGGATCCTGAACCTTCCGCAGATGCAGCCACAGGTACACTTTCGGCATTTTTCTATGATATATAGGTGTTAAATTGAATTGGATTTTACTTTATCCTGCACCGTCCTTTGTATTACTGAACGTATTAGGAATTCAGGGAATTTAGGACAAAAATAGCCATATACATAGGTACGAATACTCGGGATTGTGGAGGTTGGAATTGTAATTAAAAGAAAAGACGTGTTACGCGGGCGTGTTGAAAACTGCTAAGACCCCAACTTGCCCCATATTATGTGATATAGGCAGTGCGGGGGAGTGGAGGCAAATAGACTAGCATCAAGGCGCTAAGATGCATCAAGTTTCAAGGTTAAGCGTGCTAGGGTGAGAGAAATATCAAGATGGGTGACCCCCTGAGAAGTAAACTGAAAATTCCATAAATATGAGAGACGAATGTGAAATTAGGGCAATCTAAGGGGAAATTAGGATATGTGGAGCGGTTAGATACCTTATAGAGGCCATATAGAAGATCGCGGAAGGCGATGATTATTTAAAGAGCATAGGTGTACACAGACCCTCTTAATAAAGGGGGGAGAACGTGTCAGACCTAGAATGAACTATGAAGATTCAAGTTCTAACGAGGGAAATTTACTAACTTAGAACCAGAGCTCGGAGCTAAGTCAAGTGACCGATGGCCTCCGGGCGACCTGGGCTTCCAAAATGGATATGTTAAGTGACATGTGAGGCATCTAAGAAGGAGACCTCCCCAAAGTATCATAATACACTATGAGGCCAGTTCAACATTCGAGGGCGAATGTTCTAAAGGGGGGAAGGATATTATATCCCGCATTTTTGTGCAATCGGATAATTCAAGATAATCGCGGGAAGATGGCAAGCAAGGCCTTATTTTTATTTTTATTTTGTTTGGCATATGAGTTGCTTATGAAGAATTTAGAAGTGAAAATATTAAGAAAGGTTAGGGGCAAAAAGGTAAATTCGTAATATGACTCGTGGAAAGACGGAGGGAAGGCAAAGAAAACTCGAATTTGGAGAATAAAATTTTCATGAAGTGCAATACAAAAAATGTGTGGACTTGACTAGTTGGGCCAAGTGTGGCCATCCAAAGGGAATATGGGCCAAGGCCCATATGGACTTAATGGATGATTTTAAAAGATGACCAAGTCATCTTAATTCATCAAATTGTCTAGAGGCTTCAAGAAATTGGAACACAAGAAGAGAGGGGAGAGAACCTTGGCCATTCGGCCATAGCCAAAAACCGAACAAAAAAAAAAAAAGAGATTGTTCAACCTATTTCTCCTAGCCAAATAGCCCCTTGAAGAATTCTTAGTAAGGTGAAGTGATTGGGAAGCAAGAGAACACATATTCATACAAGTTGGGAATTTTAGTTGGGTGAAGAATCAAAGAAAAGGTAAGACTTCCTCCCTCTTTTATAGGTTATGGACGTTTATGCATGTTGTAGAGTATAGAAATAAATGAAATTCATGAAGGATATGAATATAGGGGGGTGTGGCCGTGCACGTGTGTTTGTGTGTGGGAATCAAGTTTTAATTATTTTATCTAGTGGATGGTTGTGGTTGTAATGAATGTTATGTTAATAATGGAAGTTGGATGATGTTAGTGAAGTTGTAGCTATGTGTGTATGATGTTGGCCGTGAGTTGTATATCACATGTATAGCCGAGTATATTTGGTGAATCATGAAGGGATGGTGAGCAAGCTTTATTTAGTATGTTGGTTGTTGTGTTGTGAATTTTATATTGCAAGTAAAAGTCTAATGAGCTTAGTGAAGTATTAGTAGTTGGAGGCTTGTCTTGGAAGACTATGTAAATTAAATACGATGTTCATGCATGTGTGGAATATAATGTTGTTGGTATGATGTTATTAGTGCGTAAATTATTAAGTTGTTATTGTTTTATTGTAGTTGGAAGGTCTTGAAGAAAGTAGTATATTGATTAAGTTGTTAGGATGCATTTTGGGTTGATTATTGAAATTGTTAGTATGATTGTTGAATGTTGTTGTGAATAATTTGGCCGGGTTGAATTCTTATTGTTGTTGATGAAATTGGCCAAGTTAGATTTTTGGGATTGGTGTATTTACGGGGAAGTGTTCCGAATTTCGTAGACAAGTAGTACCCTAAGATTTAACTTCTAAATGCGCTAATCAATGTTTGGTAAACATGACCAAATTGTAGATTTCGGCGGATTTGCAATTTGAATTTGGAATAGCATAAGGAGCGGAAAAAGGTATGTAAGGCTTCACCTTCCTTCTTTGGCATGTCTTAGACGTATTAGGTTTGGATACGGGCCTCGGGGACGATCCTATTCCTAGAAATTTAAGATTGAATTTGACCCTTTTTCATTCAATAAAATTGAATTAAATGTTTTATGAATAGTTGGAAAAAATTGCATAAACGTTTAGAACTTGCACAAATAGGATTCGACTACTTTAAAGTTTACATAAGTAATGTCATGAAATGTATTATACGTAAATTGTGTACGCCGCCCATTAGACATAGGCGGGCCCATCGGTCCCGGATTTTCTTCATGATTCCATGACTAAGAGTTTCGAGTTAGGAATTCAATATGAGTATGAAAGTGTCCAGCAAGTTTTTGATTTCAATTTTATTTTATTATGATCTTATTCCATGCTTCTCTTAATGACATTCTTCCTTGATAGTCTCGCCTTATAAGATTGGTTCCTTCAAGGTGAGGCAGGTGATCCTGATTATTCTATAACGTAATCGGTGGTTATCGACCTTATGTCACTACGATAAAGTTGTAGCTTTCACTTGGGCTCTCATGCATGCTTTATATTTACATATGATTTACTTTACGACACCGTGCCGTCCGATGGGCGGCCGGGCAGACACACCACTGCAGTGGGCAGATTATACCCCGGACGCGGGAGGCCTGGACGCGGGCTCATTACACCGTACCTACATGGTCGGGCGATATTTGCAGATATTTACGCATTTTTTTTTAAAGTTAGCATGCATGGCATCTGCCCCAAGAGGGCACTCAGATGACAGATTACCCCTTTATTCCATGATCTACTTAGAAAATGTTCACCGTACCTATATGGTCGGGCAGTAATCCACCGTACCTAAATGGTCGGGCAGCAGTCCACCGCTCCTATATGGGCGGGCAGTGATACACCGTACCTCCACGGACGGGCAGTTTACTTGCAGCATTTATATAATACTCCAGACGGTAAAGTTTACTTACATAATATCCCCCAGCGTAGTCAAATAGAGATACATGTTATACGTTATGTCATTTTCCTATGTTGTGTTTCATGTCCTCTGTTTTAATCCTGTGATATTACTTATGCCTCACATACTCGGTACATTACTCGTACTGACGTCCCTTCTTGCGGACGCTGCGTTTCATGCCGCGCAGGTAAGCAGGTTGACGGACTTGATCCCTAGGAGCTCTCCAGCAGTGCATTGACGTGCTCCAGTTGTTCCGGAGCCTCAGTTTCTTGGTACTACTTTTGTGTACACAGTTGGGCACAGCAGCACCTAGCCCACTTTGATATTATATGTATTTTGTTTAGAGGCTCGTAGACAGATATGTACAGTCAGATGTTTTGTAGTTTGTTTGTCCCCGTCGATGTATATTAAATTAGTAAAGTTTATTAGTACATGTTCATAATAACGTTGTAAATGATAATGCGAAGTGAAGGAATGACGGTGTCATTCATACGGCCCACTTAGTAGTAAGAGTATGACACGAGCTAAGGGGTGCTCGGTACAAGTATCGGGTACCCGTCGCGGCCCCTAGTTGGGTCGTGACACCTTTGTCTGGGAGCGCTGCATTCATGCCTTCAGGTACTGATCGACTGACTGATAGACCTCCTATTACACCCCCAAGTTTCGGTACATTGAGATTTATTAGGAGTTAGCTAGTTAACTATAGACACCGGAGTTATTGTCGAAAGGATGCAAGATCATTGGTGCTCGTTTTGCAATACAAGAGTCCGAGTTCGTGTAATAGGTTATGGAAGGACGGAAAACAAGTGAACTAAGGAGATTAAGCTTCCGAGGCCTTGAAGGAAAGTTAAAGGCAAGGCCATTTTCCGGTTTTGATTTAATGCGCAAGTCGCTTATAAATATTATTGGCATGGAATATTAAGGGCAAACTTAGAATTCGGAAATTATTATTAGTTCATGGAAATTATTATTAGCTCATGACTTTTTTTAGAAGCCAAGTGGCCGTGGGTCCCACCCATGGTTGGCCAATTATCTTAAGCCATGAAGATGTACATGTGGTCATCTTATATTTTAAGGATTAAATGTACATGTAGACAAGATGACTAGGCAAGCAAGAAAATTGGTCATCTTTTATGACTTAAGAAAAATTCTAGAAACTT
>NW_026715256.1:0-20494 GCF_029784015.1 Lycium ferocissimum | reverse complement strand
TTATTGTTATTGTCGTTGATGAATTTGGCCGAGTTGAATTCTCGGGGTTGTTGCATTTACGGGAAATCTTGCCCAAATTCGTAGATTAAGTGTTAGTTTGGAATTGAACTCTTAAGTGCCTTTAGCTAATGTTGGTATTTAATGACGTATTGTAGATCTTAGGAAGTTTGCGACGTAAGATTGGATTAGCTTTGAGAGCCAACGAGGTATGCAAAGCTTACCCTTTCTTCTTTTGGCATGTCCTAGTGGTAAGTAGGCTATGACACGAGCCTCGGAGTAACTCTATTCTCGCGATCCGAGTATGTCTACGATTCCTATTCACTCCTTGATATCCGCGCTCTTAGTGTAGTCAAGTTATGGTTTATATGTCATTTGCATGATTGGATTCAATGTTGCATAAAGAATTTTGTTCTTAACAGACTCTATGTCTAATAACGGCCGTAACTTTCGTAGACAGAACCGGATCGCCTCGATGTGCTCGTAGGAGGTTTCGTAGCGTATGATGACCCTAGCCTCCATAGGTGGGCTCGAGTTGGGTTGAAACTTGTCCGTGGGGCGCGAGTCTTTTCTATGTTCGGTTCTGATAACTTTCTGGAAAAGCTTAATGTGACTACCGTCCTAGCTCTCGAGCGTTGATTATTATTTATCTATTGAGTCGGTTATGACGATTATGTTTTGGATTTTCATAAGCTACTTCCCATGGTTTGACACGTGCCTATGATTTCTAAAGTCCTATTTGATATGATCCCGAGTGACATTCGGGGGAAACGTGATTTGACTATAGTTTGGCCTTTAAAGGAAAGTTCGTTTTGATTATTTTGTTGAGTCAATAACGATGACCTTTATGCATATGGTTTCTCACTACTCCGCTCGTGCATGCTATTATTACATCTTTCACCGAGTCCCGGGCCGGGTACGTATTCGTGCACAGTTCTCTGCATTGTTCACCGAGTCCCTCACTAGAGGGTCGGGTACGGTATGTATATGATATTCCACCGAGTCCCTCACTAGAGGGCCGGGTACGGTATGTATATGATATTCCACCGAGTCCCTCACTAGAGGGCCGGGTACGATATGTATATGATATTTCATCGAGTCCCTCACTAGAGGGCAGGGTACGGTATGTATATAACTACTTCACCGAGTCCCTCACTAGAAGGCCGGGTACGGTATATATATATGTGATTACATGATGGCTATGCATGATGATTATATGACTTCACTCACCGAGTCCCTCATTAAAGGGCCGGGTATGGTATATATATATATAATAATATGATAATATGACACTGACATACATGATACATGATTCGAAGGCAAGTCTTTTGATTTTCTGATTACCATACTTGCTTCTGTAAATCCCAGTCCGGTTATGATCCTGTTTATTGTATTCCATGCTTTACATGCTCATTACATTTTTTCGTACGGCCCTTCTTCGGGGTCGCGTTTCATGCCGCGGTACGGACGATCGTTTCGGCGCGGCCGCGATTTAGGACCTCCATTACTCGTCGTTGGAGTGCTCCTTGTCCGGGAGCCCATATTTTTAGTACGGACTTTTCTGTTATATATGTATATATATATATATATATATATATATATATATATATATCCATTCGGGGGTACGGCGGGGCCCTATCCCGTCATATGATTCTGTTATTATTCTTAGAGGTCTGTAGACATATATGTGGGTTGTGAGTAGCTTTGTTCGGTTATGCTTGCGTCTTGTACATTCCCAGATTATATATATATATATGTACACGCGTCACCGCGCCTTTCTGTATGTACGAGTTCTTAGTATGTTTGCTATGATCTGATTATAGTTAATAGAGGTGCACGAGTGCCCAAATCGGGCACTAGTCACGACCTACGGGGTTGGGTCGTGACAGAAGTTGAGTGGAAGAGGTAAGGTTTAATCTTATCTTTTATATGTTATGGATGGTTTGTGCATGTTGTAGTATGTAGAAATGAATGAAATCATAAGTGTTGGTGCTTGGCCGTGTGGGTGCTATGTTGTGTAGGAGTGGTGAACTAATGTTACTTAGTATTTTGGTTGTTGTTGTTATGTATTCTATGATGAGAATGAAGGTTTAATGGCTCAAGTGGAAGTTGTAGCCGTTTGTGGGCTATTGTAGAAGTTAATGTGGTTTCAATATAGATTTTGTATTTTTGAAAATGATGTTGTTAACGTGTGGATTGTTGGTGTAGTTCATGAATTTGGAAGAAAGAAATGTGTTGTTGTTTGTTCTTATTGCATTTGGAAGTTTTCGGGTGGAGTGGTGTAATGGTTGGGTTGTTTTGAATATTGTGCGGATTGTTTGAAATGTTCATGAATCTTGTTTGAATGATCTCGGATGAGTGCTTGAACATGTGAGCGTTGATACTGGCTTGAATGTATGTAGTTGAATTGAATGTAATGGAATGTTGTCGAATTACGTAGAAAAGAGTTACTAATGTTAGAATGCGTTTTGAATTGATTGTTGATGTTGTTAGTATGGTTGTTGGTATTGTTGTTGGTGATTTGGCCGAGTTGAATTCTCGGGGTTGTTGAATTTACGGAAATGCTTGCCCAAATTTCGTAGATAAAGTGCTAGTTCAAGATGGAATCCCTAAGTATCTATAGCTAATGTTTGGTATATAATGACGTTATTGTAGATCTTGGGAAGCCCGAGACTTAAGTTCGGATTAGCTTAGGAAGCGGACGAGGTATGTAAATCTTACTCTTTCCTTCTTTTGGCATGTCTTAGTTGTAAGTAGGCTATGATACGAGCCTCGGGGTAACTCTATTCTTACGATCCGAGCATGTCTATAATTCTTATTCACTTCTTGACTTTCGCATTCTTAATATAGTTGAGCTATGGTCTTTGTGTCTTTTGTATGATTGGATTTCAAAGGTGGCATACAAATTTTTTGTTCTTAAAGGATTCTATGTCTAATAATGACCGTAACTTTCATAGACAGAACCGGATCGCTTCGATATGTTCGTAGAAAGTCCTAAAGTGAATAATGTCCGTAACTTTCCGGGGCGGGCTCGGATTGGTTTGATGCATGTCTACGATCCCTGAGATTCTTTTTAACGTAGTCCTAATGGCATTTAGAACGGATTTATCATGACTATCGTTGATACTTGAGCATTGATTTCTCATGACTATCGTTTGATACTCGAGCGTTGATTTGTCTACTTATCTATCGAGTCTTCAAGATGATTTATGTGCATATAGTTTCTCACTACTCTGCTCGTGCTAGCTGTTATTACTTCCTTCGCCGAGTCCCGGGCCGGGACACGCATTCGTGCACCCACCGCATTGTTCACCGAGTCCCTCACTGTAGGCGGGACACACTATATATATGTATATATGATGATGTGATGATATGGGGATGGCGGCCAGGATGGCATATGATGACTTCATTCACCGAGTCCCTCACTAGAGGGCCGGGACACGCTATATGTACATGTATATGATTATTTTACTTAAAGAGTCCCTCACTAGAGGACCGGGACACGTTATGCATGCATATGTACATGATGATTATTTTCTTATGTCACTCAGTCTCATAATGGGCTGGTTAAGTTATTGACATGCATGATTTATGTTTCAAAGACAAGCCTTATGGTTTTTACGGTTATCGTACTAATTTTCTACACTCCTTATTTCGGTATGATCTTGTTCTTGTGTTTCATGCTTTACATGCTCGGTACGTATGCTTTACCGACCCCTTTCTTCGGGGGCTGCGTTTCATGCCCGCAGGTACAGATATACGTTTTGGTGATCCGCCGGCTTAGGATCCCCACTCAGCTGTCTTGGAGTGCTCCCTTGTTTCGGAGCCCACATTTTGGTACAGACTCTTTTGTTGTATATGCATACGTCTATTCAGGGGTACGGCGGGGCCCTGTCCCGTCATATGATTCTGTGTTACTCTTAGAGGTCTGTAGACATATGTGTGGGTTGTGGGTAGTCACTGTTCAGCTGTGTTTGTGTTTTGATGGTTCCCAGGCTTATGTACGATATGTATATATGTATACGCGACGCCGTGCCTTTCTGTAAGTATAAGTTCTTAGTATGGTTGCTGTGGGCCGATTATAGTTAGTAGATGTGTATGAGTGCCCAGCTCGGGCACTAGTCACGGCCTACGGGGTTGGGTCGTGACAAATTGTCTTAATGATGAACATATGTGCTATTGGGCCAAAGGCCGCAGTTATGTATATATATACTTGGGCCCGAGGCCGCAGTTTTTGCACATATATATTGGGCCTGAGGCCGCAGATTATTTACTTAGATAAGCTGGTGGTTCCTCATTCAGAACAGGGAGCATTCATATCATTACTTCCTTATTTCAGTTCAGTTATCAGTTCAGTTTCAGTTTCAGCATTTACATTTCTTTCTTTCAGTTGCTTTACATACCAGTGTATTTCAAATGTGTTGACGTCCCTTTTGCTCGGGCGTTATTATACTTTCGATCTTTATAGTGGCTCGGTCGGTGAGGTATGCCGGGGCCTTGCTCCGGTAAAAAATTAGCGATTCGATGTACTCGAGGCTTCATAGACTATAGTCCGGTCGGTCGGATGTTTAGCGTACTTTGTGTTAGCCTTGTCGGCTACTTATTCAGACTTTTAGACTTATTCAGTACTTTTCGCATTTATGATATTTCAATCAGACTTTTAGTAGATCAGCATGTGTTAGTGTTATTCCTGCATTTAGTATGTTTTGATATCACATATTGATTCAACCAGCCAGTTGGTTTTCTTGGTCACATGCAGACAGGCACCGAGTGTCACGTTACGCCCAAGCAATGGTTTGGTGCTTGAAAAAAGCTTGGTATCAGAGACTAGCTTCAAGAGTTATAGGGAGTCTATGAAGTCGTGTACAGTTGGGTCACTTTTATGTGTGTGTGTGTGCCACACATGTAAATAGTTGACAACCAAGACATCTAGGATTGTCTCACTTCTTTCATACTCTAGATCGTGCAGTTAGAGCAATGCTTTCAGGAATCCTTCTAACTCGTGTGAATTAGGTATTTCAGAAAATGACTTCGAAAAGAAAGTACACTAAGAGGGCCTCCACTACTAGCCAGAGAGCTACGACTGATGCTGCTCAGGAAGAGAACACCCAGACTCAGGGACCCACCTCAGTCTCTGCACCCCCACTTGCTACCAGAAGGCCTGCGGAGGTCCCAGTTACTCTGCCGCCCAGTGCTTCGGACATGGATGTCAGGGGAGATATCCGGTTGCTCACCCAGATTATTGCTACTCAGGCTCAAAGGCAGGGAATAAGTGCTATTGATGGGACAGGTAGTTCTAGGTTAAGGGAATTCCTCAACATGAAACCTCCAGTTTTCACAGGGACAAAAAAGGGTGAGGATCCGCAAAATTTTATTGATTAAGTTCAGAAGATATTTCGGGTGATGCATGCCACAGACATAGAGGCAGCAGAGTTTGTTGCGTTCCATCTAAAGGATGTTGCTAACACTTGGTATTAAACATGGGAAGAGTCCCGAGGGGAAGATGTTGCTCCTGCGACATGAAAAGAATTTGCAGACGCGTTTCTTGAGCATTTTTTGCCCATTGAGGTTTTGGAAGCTAAGACTGTAGAGTTTGAGAGACTCAGACAAAATTAGATGAGTGTGAATGTACCTTAAGTTCATCGTTCTGGCCAAGTAAGCTCCGTTGATGGTGCGTGATATGAGGGCCAGAGTTAGGCAATTTGTGTTGGGCCTTATACCTAACTTTCATAGTGATGCTAATATACTGCTCAGAATAATGACATGACCATTACTAAGATGGTTGCCTTTGTTCAAGGGAACAAAGACTGGCTGAAAGAAGAAGAGCGGCTACAGAAGGAGAAGGACAGTGAATTCAGCAAGAGAGCTAAGTCTCCAAGCAGGGAATTTCAACCATGGGGGATCTCAAGGAGGTAGTAATCTCTAGTTCTTCAAAGAAACCAAAATCAGGACCTACTCCATCTTCAACTAGTGCACCAATTCAGAGGTCAGGTTTTAACAAGAAAAGCCAGAATTTCAGAGCATCAAACTCACAGTTGCAGGCTAGTGTTGCCTACAGAGTCCCTAATTACCCTACTTGCAATATGTGTGGTAAGAGGCACACAGGGGTGTGTCACTCAGGCATAAATGGTTGCTTTAGGTGCGGTCAACAGGGCCACTTCTTGAGGGATTGTCCATCAGCAAGGCAGAATAATGGAGGTAGCGTGGCTCAGTCCACAAATTCAACAGCTCCTCGCAATTCTCAAGTTATATCCCGTATTTTGTACATTGGAACATTCCGAGCTAGTCGTGATAAGTTAAGGACAAGATTATTTTGGAATACGAGGTAGAGACTTTTAACCTCCGATTTTTGTTTTGGGGCATAAGTTGCTTATAATTTTATTGGATGGAAATATTGAGGAAAATTGGGGGCTAGAAGTTGAAATAAATATTTCATGAAAAGCCACAATGTGGCCGTGTGGCTTATGTGGGCTACCACCCATGGCTTGGCTAATTTTGATTGATCCAAGCCATGAGTGGGGCATGGTCCACTTGTGTGAATCATATATGTAGATGAAAGATGACAAATAAACCATATTCATCATCTTTCAACTTAAGAAACTTGGAGAAGCTTGGAGAAAAAAAAAAGAGAGCCATTCGGCCATGGCCTAGCTGAAATTGATGCCTTGAAATTGATCAAAAAAAAAAAAATTCTTCTAGCTTTTCAACCAATTGGAAGGTCCTTATTAACGTGAAGTAGTTGTTGGAGCAAGCAAAGCATTTGTTCTTGCAATTCTCAAACCCTAGCCAAGTTGAAGAACTAAGTGGAAAAGGTAAGGTTTAATCTTGTTTTACATGTGTTATGGATGGTTTGAACGTGTTGTAGTGTGTAGAAATGGATGAAATTCATGAAATTATGTGTGTTGGTGTGTAGCCGTATATGGGCTGTTTGTTTGACAAGGAATGAACTAAATTTACTTAGTATCTTTGGTTGTTGTTGTTGTGGATTCTATGATGAAAATGAAGGTTTAATGGTTCAAGTTGAAGTTGTAATCGTTTGTGGGCTGTTTTAGAAGCTAATGTGGTTTTAATATAGTTTCTTGTATTTATGAAAATGATGTTGTTAACGTGTGGATTCTTGGTGTAGTTCATGAATTTGGAAGAAAGAAATGTGTTGTTGTTGTTCCTATGGAAATTGGAAGGTTTCGGGTGGTGTTGCATATTGGTTGGGTTGTTTTGAATATTGTGCGTATTGTTTGAAGTGTTCTTGAGTCTTGTTTGAATGGTTTCGGATTAGTACTTGAATGTGTGAGCATTGGAGTTGGCTTGATTGTATGTGGCTAATTTGAATGTAAATGGAATATTGTCGAATTATGTGGAAAGGAGTTACTAACGTTAGAATACGTTTTGAATTAATTGTTGATGTTGTTAATATGGTTGTTGGTATTGTTGTTGATGATTTGGCCGAGTTGAATTCTCGGGGTTTGTTGAATTTATAGGGGAAATGCTGCCCAAATTTCTATAAATAAAGTCTATAAATGAAGTGCCTATGATTAATGTTTAGTATCTAATGACGTTATTGTAGATCTTGGGAAGCCGAGACTTAAGTTCGGATTAGCTTAGGAAGCGGACGAGGTATGTAAAGCTTACCCTTTCTTTCATTTGGCATGTCTTAGATGTAAGTAAGATATGATACGAGCCTTGGGGTAGCTCTATTCATAAGATCCGAGCATGTCTACGATTCTTATTCACTTCTTGATGTTAGCATTCCTAATATAGTCGAGCTATGGTCCTTGTGTCTTTTGTATGATTGGATAGTAAATGTTGCATTAAGAGTTTTGTTCCTAAAGGATTCTATGTCGAATAAGGTCCCTAACTTTCATAAATGGGCTCGGATTGCCTTGATTTGTTCGTAAAAGATTCTATAATGATTAATGCCCGTAACTTTCATGGGCGGGCTCGGATTGGTTTGATACATGTCTATGATCTCTAAGACTCTCTTTAACGTAGCCCTAATGACATTTAGAACGGATTTGACATGACTATCATTTGATACTCGTGCCTTGATTTGTCTACTTGTCTATAGAGTCTTAAATGATGATTTATATGCATATGGTTACTCACTACTCTACTCGTGCATACGGTTGTTACATCTTTCGCCGAGTCCCGGGCCGGTTATGTCATCGTGCGCACTATGTTATATTCTGGAGTATGATGTGTTATTGTTCACCGAGTCCCTCACTAGAGGGCCGGGACACGTTATATGTATATATATATATGTACATTCTGGTGTTATGATGTGTTATGGCGTTATGATGTGTTATGGCGTTATGATGTGTTACGGAGTTATGATGTGTTACGGAGTTATGCAATCTTCTGGAGTATGATGTGTTATGGCGCCAAAGACGGGGTGGCGACCATATTCCCCGAGCCCCATGCATGATTTGTGTTTTAAAAGTAAGCATTTTGGTATTATACGGATATTGTACCTATTTTCTATGTACTTCTTGTTTCGCTTATGATCCCGTTTACTATATACTTCATGCTTTATATACTCAGTACATATTTCGTACTGACCCCATTTCTTCGGGGGCTGCGTTTCATGCCCGCAGGTACAGACGCACGCTTGGGTGATCCGTCAGCCTAGGATATCTATTCTGCTACTTTGGAGCGCTCCCTTGTTCCGGAGCCTATATTTTGGTACAGACACTTTCGTTATATATGCATATGTCTATTCAGGGGTACGGCGGGGCCCTGTCCCGTCATATGATTCTGTTGTTACTCTTAGAGGTCTGTAGACATATGTGTGGGTTGTGAATAGTTCTGTTCGGTTATGACTGTGTGATTTATGTTTTTGGCGATTCCATTCGCCGTGGCAGCCTTTGCCGCTTGCGTATGTATATATGTTTTGGGATGTTGTGTATTACGATAGCCTTGCCGCTTATGTGCGATATCATCGTGAAAGTTGCGGCTATATATGTATATATATATATGTGACAGCTTTGGGGTGACGTTTTACTTTTCTGTATGTATAAGTTATTTGTATGCTGATTCTGGTTAATGGGTGTGTACGAGTGCCCAGCTCGGGCACTAGTCACGGCCTACGGGGTTGGGTCGTGACAAAAGTGGTATTAGAGCAGTTCGTCCTAGGGATTGTCTACAGACCGTGTCCGGCAGAGTCTTGTTTATGGGTGTGAAGCCGGCCACACTTATAAACAGGAGGCTACGGGGCATTTAGGAATCAGTGACCTTTCTTCTGTCTTAGATCGTGCGATAGAGCCAGAGTCTAGGAGAGATCGCTTCTGACACCTTCTCCTGCAGGTAAGTACAGACTGACGAGAGATGAAGAGATCAGCTTCAGATAGTGGGGGTGCTAAGAAGGCCCCTAGAGTATCTCTAGGACCCCAGGCTCCAGGACCCAGCAGGAGGAGCCTCAGTTATTCTATTGAGACTGATCCCTCGGAGGACCCCGCGACGATTCCTCCGGAGTTCTTGACTCCTAGGGAGGAGGACCACCCCGAGGACAGCTATGATACAGATCCGTCTGAGTATTCGTCGGGGACACCGGAGGAGAAGATTCCCGAGACCGCACCGGTTGCTCCTATGGTGGAGCACTACGTCAGACCAGCCTCCCCGGTGAGTGTTACAAATTATTCCAGCCCCCTATCCTGGCCGCCGGTAAACCAGGAATTGCCCGGTTATCTATATCCCTTGGGCTCAGATGAGGGAGACGACGAGGGCCAGACGAGCAGACGGCGGGTAGACGACGACGAGGAGTACACTTCACCTTATAGTCCACCGGATCAGACTAGAGACCGATCGGCTACAGGTATATGAGTCCTTACCGGAATTTTCTATGCATATGTATTTGCTGTGTGATTGTTACTTAATAGTGGCGAGCAGAAATCCAAGGGCCGATAACCAAGTATTTATAAGTAACAGCGATCAAGGTGTTCACTACCATTGGGAATCTGAAGTCTAGGACGGAAAGTAGTCATATTCATAGGTGAAAAGTGAATATTGAGGATTGAAAAAGGGCTAAAATAGTAATTGTGGAGTCAGAAGAGTAAGAGACCCTTTCTAATTCGGAGGGAGATGTGTTATGAGAACGTTTTGAAATCCGTAAGACTTCAACTTACTCCAGGATTATGTGATGAAGGTCATGCAGTGAGGTGAACGCTATCATACTAGCATTAAAGCATCGTATTTCATCAGAGTTCCAAGGTTAAGCGTGCTGGAGTGAGAGAAATTTTAGGATGGGTGACCCCCTGGGAAGTGTACTAAAAGTCCTATAAAGTCGGACACAGGAGAGCCAAATGGGAAGCTAGAGTAGCCTAAGAGAAATTAGAGTATACAGAGTGGGCAGAAACCTTAAGAGGTCACATAGGACGAGGCAGACTGGACTAGTGAAGAGAAAGAAGGTGTGTTACAGCTCTAGAAGCAGGGTAAGTCGAATAGCGTTTGGAAATATTTTGTAAGCAAGATAGTAGCAAATATATATAGGTATGCACATGATGTCCCATACATGGCTACATCAGCAGATATGTGTATTCCGGCAATCAACGTTGGGGTATAAGGAAGGCATTAATCGAACAGGGTAACGAAGGCCAAGTGACAAAAATGGCACAAATGTTATAAGGCAAGCTGATGCTATTTTCACTACAATTTAAGCTTGGAAAGTTCTAATACAATGATATTTGGAAAAGGAAGAAAGTGAGTAGATGGAAGGTAAGGTGACCGAAATGTCGAAAAAAGCAAAAGAGCAAGAAACATGAGGGAGTAAAGCCTCCAAGAGAGACGACGGGCAAAGCACGGGACTATTTGGATAAACATTTGAAGGTAGGCGTGTGAGAGGGATAGAGTGTGGTAGTATGGAACACACAAGGAATGTGTGGGGTTGGAAGAATAGGCTTCGACAAGTGGGACTAAAGGATAGTGACCACGGCGAGGAATGTGAAGTAAGAGAAGGAATGAGTAGGCCTTACAACGCTGCGGAGATATATATTTATAAAGAGACAAGTGGGTAGCCATGTTGGTATAGTGGCCTCGGATATAGAGAAGCTTTCCTAAAAGATGATTTAAGAATAGAACGGATTTGCGCGTTCAAAGTAATATCTCGCTGCGAATGTGTATTGATTATAGGCAGCTGGACAAGGTGACCATAAAGAATAAATATCCCCTCTCCAGGATTGATGATTTATTTGACCAGTTGCAGGGTGCTAAGTGTTTCCCGAAGATAGACCCGCGGTCAGGCTATCACCAGGTGCGGGTAAGAGAGGCAGATATTCCAAAGACTGCATTCAGGACCCGATATGGGCACTATGAGATAGGGTAATGTCTTTTGGGCTGACCAATGCTCCAGCAGTGTTTGTGAATTTGATGAACCGAGTGTTCAAGCCGTTTCTAGATGTGTTCGTGATCGTATTTATTGATGATATCCTGGTCTATTCACGCTCAGAAGAGAAGCATACCAACCATCCGAGGGCGGTACTTGGGGTGCTCCAGTACCAGAAATTGTACGCTAAGTTCTCTAAATGTGAATTCTGGTTGACTTCAGTAACATTCTTGGGGCATATAATTGGAGCTGATGGCATTCGGGTCAATACACAGAAGACTGAGGCCGTAAAGAATTGGCCTAGACCTACGACACCACTGAGGTACATAGTTTTCTCTCTTAGCAGATATTACGGGAGATTTATGGAGAAGTTTGCTTCGATTTCGCCCTTTAACGAGGCTAACCGGAAGGCAACTAAGTTCTAGTGGACGGATGCTTGAGAACGAAGCTTCCGTATGCGAAAGAAAAGTTGACTACGACTCCGCCCCGACTATCCCTAAGGGACCAGATAGTTATGTCATTTATTGTGATGCTTTCGGCGCCGGGTTCGGTTGTGTATTAATGCAGCGTGGCAGAATTATAGCCTATGCCTCCCGGCAGCTCAGGAAGTATGAAAAAAATTATCCTACTCACGGTCTGGAATTAGCAGCGGTAATTCAGGCTCGGAAGATATGGAGGCATTATCTGTATGGTGTTCGCGTTGGTATTTATACGGATCACAAAAGCCTCCAGCATATCTTTAAGCAGAAGGAACTGAATTTGCGGCAGAGGAAGTGGCTAGAGTCGCTGAAAGACTATGATATCGATATTTTATATCATTCTGGGAAAGCCAACGTCATAGCAAAAAGCACTCGGCCGTAAGTCTATGGGCGGCTTGACGGACGTGCAACCGAAAGGAAAGAAATAGTTCGTGAGATTTATCGGCTAGCTAGTCTTGGAGTCCGTCCGGTCGATCTTGCCGATTTATTAAGAGAGATGGCGGGATTTATAGGTCCGAAATGTTGCCGAGTCCTCTATTATGGGAGAGGCACATTATGCCCGTTATTCTGTTCAACCAGGATCGACAAAAATGTATTATGACCTCAGATGCTCGTACTGGTGGGATGGTATGAAGAGGGACATAGCAGAAGTTGTTGTTCAGTGCCCAGATTGCCAACAGGTTAAGATCGAACATTAGAAGCCCGGTGGATTATTACAGGAGATGGAGATTCCGACTTGGAAGTGGAAAGCAGTTAATATGGACTTCATTGCTGGTTTACCTCACACTCCACGGAAGTATGATTCCATATGGGTTATTGTAGATAGGCTGACAAAATCAGCCCATTTTCTTCCAGTCAGGACTACTTATTCAGCTGAGGATTATACAAAGCTGTATATTAAGGAAATAGTGAGACTTCACGGAGTTCCCACATCTATTATAACCGACGGAGGTGCCCAGTTTATAGCTAACTTATGGAGATCATTTCAAGAAGGATTGGGGACCCAGGTGAGCCTTAGCACAGCATTCCACCCTCAGTCTGACGGACAGGCCGAGCGTACTATTCAGACGCTAGAAGATATGCTGCGGGCCTGTGTTATTGATTTCAGAGGTAGCTGGGATGATCATTTGCCACTTGTTGAGTTCGCCTATAATAATAGCTACCATTCTAGCATCCGATGGCACGGTATGAGATCGTATGGCGGGAAGTGTGTGTCACCGATAAATTGGTTCGATGTTGGCGAAACTAGATTAATTGGCCCGTATATGATTCACAAGTTGATAAAGTGAAGCTCATTCGGGAACGGTTATTAGCAGCTCAGAGTCGACAGAAATCATATGCAGATAATCGACATCGGCACTTAGAGTTCCAGGTCAGCGATTGGGTATTTCTGAAAGTGTCACCCATGAAGGGTGTTATGAGACTCGGCAAAAAGGGAAGCTAAGCCCGAGGTACATTGGACCTTATCGCATTATCCGTGGAGTAGGCCAGGTTGCTTACGAGTTAGACCCACCGCCTGATTTGGAAGCAAGACATCCGCCTTCCACGTGTCAATGCTTCGCAAATGTATAGGCGATCCTTCCAGAGTCTTTCCCATAGATGATATCTAGGTGACAGAGGATTTATCCTACGAGGAGCAGCCTATAGCCATACTGGATCGTCAGGTGAGAAGGTTGCGTACTAAAGACGTAGCTTCCGTTAAGGTATTGTGGCGGAACAATAACAGGGAGGAAACGACACACGGGAAATAGAAGAGAGGTGAAGAATAAGTATCCCTACTTATTTCCTATGCCCACAGGTAATCTAAACTCCTTAATTGATTATGTTGATTGATGAATGAACTGTATGTGATAACTATGAAAGAGACTCCCCTGAAATACTTATAAGACCCTGTAGGACTAGTTTAACATTTGAGGACGAATGTTCTAAAGGGGGGAGGATGTTATATCCCGTATTTTGTACATTGAAACATTCCGAGCTAGTCGTGATAAGTTAAGGACAAGACTATTTTGGAATACGAGGTAGAGACTTTTAACCTCCAATTTTTATTTTGGGGCACAAGTTGCTTATAATTTTATTGGATGGAAATATTGAGGAAAATTGGGGGCTAGAAGTTGAAATAAATATTTCATGAAAAGCCACAATGTGGCCGTGTGGCTTATGTGGGCTACCACCCATGGCTTGGCTAATTTTGATTAATCCAAGCCATGAGTGGGGCATGGTCCACTTGTGTGAATCATATATGTAGATGAAAGATGACAAATAAATCATATTCATCATCTTTCAACTTAAGAAACTTGGAGAAGCTTGGAGAAAAAAAAAAGAGCCATTCGGCCATGGCCTAGCCGAAATTGATGCCTTGAAATTGATCAAACTAAATAATTTTCTTCTAGCTTTTCAACCAATTGGAAGGTCCTTATTAACGTGAAGTAGTTGTTGGAGCAAGCAAAGCATTTGTTCTTGCAATTCTCAAACCCTAGCCAAGTTGAAGAACTAAGTGGAAAAGGTAAGGTTTAATCTTGTTTTACATGTGTTATGGATGGTTTGAACGTGTTGTAGTGTGTAGAAATGGATGAAATTCATGAAATTATGTGTGTTGGTGTGTAGCCGTATATGGGCTGTTTGTATGACAAGGAATGAACTAAATTTACTTAGTATCTTTGGTGGTTGTTGTTGTTGTGGATTCTATGATGAAAATGAAGGTTTAATGGTTCAAGTTGAAGTTGTAATCGTTTGTGGGCTGTTTTAGAAGCTAATGTGATTTTAATATAGTTTCTTGTATTTATGAAAATGATGTTGTTAACGTGTGGATTCTTGGTGTAGTTCATGAATTTGGAAGAAAGAAATGTATTGTTGTTGTTCCTATGGAAATTGGAAGGTTTCGGGTGGTGTTGCATATTGGTTGGGTTGTTTTGAATATTGTGCGTATTGTTTGAAGTGTTCTTGAGTCTTGTTTGAATGGTTTCGGATTAGTACTTGAATGTGTGAGCATTGGAGTTGGCTTGATTGTATGTGGTTGATTTGAATGTAAATGGAATGTTGTCGAATTATGTGGAAAGGAGTTACTAACGTTAGAATACGTTTTGAATTAATTGTTGATATTGTTAATATGGTTGTTGGTATTGTTGTTGATGATTTGGCCGAGTTGAATTCTCGGGGTTTGTTGAATTTATAGGGGAAATGCTGCCCAAATTTCTATAAATGAAGTGCCTATGATTAATGTTTAGTATCTAATGACGTTATTGTAGATCTTGGGAAGCCGAGACTTAAGTTCGGATTAGCTTAGGAAGCGGACGAGGTATGTAAAGCTTACCCTTTCATTCTTTTGGCATGTCTTAGATGTAAGTAAGATATGATATGAGCCTTGGGGTAACTCTATTCATAAGATCCGAGCATGTCTACGATTCTTATTCACTTCTTGATGTTAGCATTCCTAATATAGTCGAGCTACGGTCCTTGTGTCCTTTGTATGATTGGATAGTAAATGTTGCATAAAGAGTTTTTGTTCCTAAAGGATTCTATGTCGAATAAGGTCCCTAACTTTCATAAATGGGCTCGGATTGCCTTGATTCGTTCGTAAAAGATTCTATAATGATTAATGCCCGTAACTTTCATGGGCGGGCTCGGATTGGTTTGATACATGTCTACGATCTCTAAGACTCTCTTTAACGTAGCCCTAATGACATTTAGAACGGATTTGACATGACTATCATTTGATACTCGTGCGTTGATTTGTCTACTTATCTATAGAGTCTTAAATGATGATTTATATGCATATGGTTACTCACTACTCTGCTCGTGCATACGGTTGTTACATCTTTCGCCGAGTCCCAGGCCGGTTATGTCATCGTGCGCACTATGTTATATTCTGGAGTATGATGTGTTATTGTTTACCGAGTCCCTCACTAGAGGGCCGGGACACGTTATATATATATATATATATATGTACATTCCGTGTTATGATGTGTTATGGCGTTATGATATGTTATGGCATTATGATGTGTTACGGAGCTATGATGTGTTACGGACTTATGCAATCTTACGGAGTATGATGCGTTATGGCGCCAAAGACGGGGTGACGACTATATTCCCCGAGCCCCATGCATGATTTGTGTTTTAAAAGTAAGCATTTTGGTATTCTGGATATTGTACCTATTTTCAGTACTTCTTGTTTCGCTTATGATCCTGTTTACTGCACTTCATGCTTTATATACTCAGTACATATTTCGTACTGACCCCATTTCTTCGGGGGCTGCGTTTTATGCCCGCAGGTACAGACGCACGCTTGGGTGATCCGTCAGCCTAGGATATCTATTCTGCTACTTTGGAGCGCTCCCTTGTTCCGGAGCCTATATTTTGGTACAGACACTTTCGTTATATGCATATGTCTATTCAGGGGTACGGCGGGGCCCTGTCCCGTCATATGATTCTGTTGTTACTCTTAGAGGTATGTAGACATATGTGTGGGTTGTGAATAGTTCTATTCGGTTATGACTGTGTGATTTATGTTTTGGGCGATTCCATTCGCCGTGGAAGCCTTACCGGCTTGCGTATGTATATATGTTTTGGGATGTTGTGTATTACGATAGCCTTGCCGGCTTATGTGCGATATCATCTGCTGAAAGTTGCGACTGCGATATGTAAATATATATTTGTGACAGCTTTGGGGCGACGTTTTACTTTTCTGTATGTATAAGTTATTTGTATACTGATTCTGGTTAATGGGTGTGTACGAGTGCCCAGCTCGGGCACTAGTCACGGCCTACGTATTGGAATTGTCTCTGTATCAATGGAATCTCATCATCCATACATAACGAATTGATGTGGTATATTCATATCATAATATATGAACAGTAAGAACTAGTATTCTTATTGAGAATATAACTCATAGGGAAAAAATCGATTTATGGATGGAATCAAATATGCGATTTACGGACAAAAGTATTCGGTTATTGGGGAAAAATCAATATACTTCTAATGTCGAATCGGGATCAACTAGGACAGAAATAAAGCATTGGGTCAAACTCTTTTTTGGTGTCAAAGTAATAGCTATGAATAGTCATCGACTTCCGGGAAAGAGTTTGGGTCGTGACATCTCAGGCCCAGCAGTTGCATGGTGCAGCAAAGTCCGGCAATACGGACGGTGGTAAGAACCTTCTATATGCGATGGTAGGCCATCAAGTTACAGAAGCTCGTGGAGATATTGTCACAGGTATGCTAATAGTCCTCACCTTCGATATTTATGCTCTTATGGATCCAGGATCCACCCTATCTTATGTAACCCCATATATTGCTAAGAAATTTAGGATAGAACCAGAAAAGTTATGTGAACTTTTTGAAGTGTCTACTCCAGTTGGGGAATCAGTTATAGCTAGACGTATCTATAGGAGCTATCCAGTCAATGTGTATCATCGCCTTACTGTAGCATACTTAGTAGAATTGAAGATGGTAGATTTTGATGTAATCATGGGAATGGATTGGTTAAAGTCTTGTTATGTCACAGTGGATTGTAGGACCAAGATAGTAAGTTTTGAATTTTCCTATGAACCATTCTTAGAATGGAAGGGTGTTCAAGTAGCACCTAAGGGTAGTTTATTTCCTATCTTAAAGCTAGAAAGATGATCTCTAAAGGGTATATCTATCATCTAGCTCAAGTTAGGGATGCAAATGCTCAGATTCCCACTCTCCAGTCCATACCAATTGTAAATGAGTTCCCAGAAGTGTTGCACGATGATCTTTCCGGAGCCCCTGCTGATAGGGAGATCGACTTTGGAATTGATCTACTTCTCAGCACTAAGCCGATATCTATT
Organism: Lycium ferocissimum; assembly: GCF_029784015.1. Classification (NCBI taxonomy): domain Eukaryota; kingdom Viridiplantae; phylum Streptophyta; class Magnoliopsida; order Solanales; family Solanaceae; genus Lycium; species Lycium ferocissimum. Next base: position 2,894 of record NW_026715256.1, on the reverse strand, counting down.
CTGCCTTATAGAATGGCTCCAGTAGAGTTGAATCAGCTAAAAGTCCAATTGAAAGGTCTTCTAGATAAGGAATTTATAAGGCCAAGTGTCTCACCTTGGGGCGCACCGATCCTGTTTGTCTGAAAGAATAATGGGTCTCTGCATATGTGTATTGACTATAATCAGTTGAATAAAGTCACCATCAAGAACAAGTATCCTCTCCCCAGAATTGAGAGTTTATTTGATCAACTTCAGGGTGCCTAGTGTTTTTCCAAGATTGACCTCAGATCAAGGTACCATCAGTTGAAAGTTAAGGAGGTGAATATTCTTAAAACAGCTTTCAGGACTCATTATGGGCATTTCAAATTTTTGGTGTTGTCGTTTGGTTTGACGAATGCACCAGCAGCTTTCATGAACCTTATGAATAGGGTCTTCAAGCCTTATCTTGATTTGTTCGTTATTGTGTTTATTAATGATATCCTAATTTATTCCCATAGCGAGACTGACCATGCAGAATATCTCAGAATTGTGTTGCAGACACTGGAGGATCGCAGGCTATATGCAAAATTTTCTAAGTGTGAATTCTTGTTGAAATCAGTAGCATTTTTGGGATATGTCATCTCAGGCGAAGGTGTGAAGAAAATAGAGGCGGAGAAGAATTGGCCTAGACCTACCTCAGTATCCGATATAAGAAGTTTCTTGGGTCTAGCCAGCTATTACAGGCATTTGTAGAGGGATTTTCCTCTATCTCATCCCCTTTGACTAGACTGACTCAGAAGAAGGTCAAGTTTCAGTGGTCAGACGCTTGCAAGAAAAGTTTTGAGGATTTGAAGAAGAGGTTGACTTCAGCTCCAGTCTTAACTCTACTAGAGAGAAACAAAGGGTTCGTGGTTTATTGTGATGCTTTAGGGGTTGGTCTTAGGTGTGTGTTAATACAACACGGTAAAGTTATAGCCTATGCGTCTAGACACATTAAGCCCCATGAGAAGAATTACCCGACTTGATACAATAACAGATAGCGAAAACAAGAAAATAACATCAATAAAATAAAGGATGAAAAGGTAGACACAAAGATTGGAATCAAAACCAACCCTAAAGTATATTAAACTAAAGGACCTCAAATGAATATCCAATAAAAGCACCTAAACCTATGAAGTGGACCTCAAGGGAATTGAATTCCCTAGCAAACCCCTTTTCCAATCAAGGTTCAATAATGGCTTTTCCAAGCACTCATAACTCTCATAAGAGTATTCAACATCAATATTCAACATAAACTAAATTCAACATAAACTAAGTCTTCCAAATGAAATAAATTCCTATTTATACTAGAAATATAAAGAAGTCAACTAAGTTATTACATTTCTACCCTTAATAAAGCAAGGGCCTTGTTTTGTTGTATTCCTTGAATTTGAAATCAGAAAATACTAGCCTTTAAGTAATAGCTTCCTTGCAAGCGTAGCCATCTTCATTCCCTTTCTCCAATCCGTCTTCCCATGAAATCTTCCACATATGGGAACTCCAAAATGATGCCAAAGAATGCTCACGAGTGTTATATCCTGTATTTTGTACATTGGGATAATCCGAGCTAACTGTGATAAGTTAAGGACAAGACTATTTCGGGATACGAGTTAAAGACTCTTAACCCCCGATTTTGTTTTAAGGCATAAGTTGCTTGTGACTTTATTGGCATGGAATATTAAGGAAAATTTAGGGTTAAAAAATTAATTTTGGAAAGTTAAAATTTCATGAAATAAAAGGGCCAAGTGGCCGGCCAAGGTGGAGTGGGCCATGGGCCACATGGATTAATAATATATGTAGATGAAGATGACAAATGAATCATATTATTCATCTTCCAACCTTAGAAGCTTATAGAAACTTGGAGAGAAAAAAAAAAAAGAACAAGAGGAGCTATTCGGCCATAGCAAGGCAAAATTGAAGAGCATGAATGGTGATCAAAAAAATATTTTCTTCTAGCAATTCAACCAATTGGAAGGTCCTAAATAACGTGGAGTGGTCATTGGAGCAAGCAAACCATTCGTTTTTGCAAGCACAAACTTTAGCCAAGTTGAGGAACTAAGTGATAAAGGTAAGGTTTGATCCTCTTTTTCATGTGTTATGGATGATTTGTGCATGTTGTAGTATGTGGAAATTAATGAAATTATGGTGTTGATGTTGTGGCCGAATATGGACTACTTTGTATAGCAAGGAATGAACTAATTTTATGTGGTATTTTGGTTGTTGTTGTTATGGGTTCTATGATGATAATGAAAGTGTAATGATTCTAATTGGAGTTGTAATTGTTGGTGGCTGTTTTGAAAGCCAACGTGAAATTTATAGGAGAAATGCTGCCCAAATTTCTGTAGATAAAGTGACAGTTTGGAATTGAATTCCTAAGTGCCTATAGCTAATGTTTGGTATCTATGATGTTGTTGTAGATCTTGGGAAGCCCGAGACTTAGGTTCGGATTAGCTTAGGAAGCGGACGAGGTATGTAAAGCTTATCCTTTCTTTCTTTTGGCATGTCCTAGTTGTAAGTAGGCTATGATACGAGCCTCGGGGTAACTCCATTCTTAAGGTCCGAGCATGTTCACGATTCTTATTCACTTCTTGACTTTCGCATTCTTAATATAGTCGAGCTATGGTCTTTATGTCTGTTGTATGATTGGATTTCAATGTTGCAAAAAGAATTTTAGTTCTTAAAGGATTCTATAATAATGGCCGTAACTTTCATAGACGGAACCGGATCGCTCCGATATGTTCGTAGAAGTATTCTATAACGTATAATGTCCCTAACTTTCATATATGGTCTCGGATTGCTATGATATGTTCGCAAATGATTCTATAATGATTAATGTCCGTAACTTTCATGTACGAGCTCGGATTGCTTTGATATGTTCGTAAAGTATTCTCTAATGA
>NW_026715255.1:0-20807 GCF_029784015.1 Lycium ferocissimum | reverse complement strand
TCTAATGCAATTTTTATGATTGTTAATTTAAAATTACATGCTTTATGTATACATGTGTTTGAGCATATAATCAAGTTGTTGAATGCACCAGAAGGAAAATATGGATTTCCCTATGGTTTCTTTCTGACCAAAGTTTTTGAGCATTTTAAGGTTAGAATGGACAAAGCTACCAAGGGATCCAAGAAACACATATTCTCCATGGAAACTCTAGAAGAGTGTGATTGTATACCCAGGAAAGGCGGCGTTGGAAGTACCTCCACAATCTGGACTCTGCTGGAAGCACATAAAAGGGTTACTGCTGAACTGCAAAGGGTCAAGGCTCAATTAACCGAAAGAGAGAAAGAAGTTGGGTCCCAAGATGTCTTGAAGGCTGCAAGAACTGAAATCGAGAGGTTCAAAACAGAAAATGAGAAATTAAATCTAAAAGTGGATGAGCTCAAGGAGCAGATGCTTCAGTACAAACATTATTTCAACAATGAACTCATGGACAAACTTCTAAAAGCTCTGACCTCCAAAAATCCTTAATCCTTCCATAATTAATTTCCCTCCTTCTATGCTTTCCCGTTCTGATCTCACATGTTTGATTGATATTTGGCACCTGTGACTTTTTCTGTTATGCACTTTCTGATCTGACTACTATGTTTTGATAATACATTGTTTGACTTGGGCATTCATTGTTTGATAAATTGCTTGTCTAACTTCTCTCATGATGTGTTGACCTTGTGGCTCTGAGTTAGTAATGCTGAACTTAGTTTCCTTTTTGATGATGCCAAAAAGGGGGAATAATGGGTGCAATGGGATTGGATATAAGTGGAAAATAGGGATTGGATTGATTCATTGTTCTGTTTGATATGGGATTAATTGTTTTAATCTTTGCTTGCTATCTCCTGGTTCTCAAGGGGAACAAGTGGGGATCTGGTCCTCATGGCGAATACAACTTAGGTGTTTGTCATCATCAAAAAGGGGGAAATTGATAAGTCATTCTACCTTGTGTTTTGGTGTTTTGATGACTTGACAAACCTACTCGAGGAACCAGTTACGATGATAGATAGAAAGACCAGGTCTCCTGAAGTGTCATATAGTCAACTCTACTTAGTAAAAGCTTGCTGCCTTGTATGCATACAACAAAGCGACATACGACGGCGGAAATTGCTTTATGGGCTGTCGCCTTCACTCTTCATCTACATATTCAAACATCACGCTAAAGTGAAGATTTGATTCTTGCAAAATCCAAAAATTATTCAGATCCGAAATTGTAAGTCTCTACATATCAAGGTGTGCTCAAGAACAAAGCTTCGACAAATCCAAGGACTTGCTCTTCTACAACTGAAGCTGCGTTAAGTCCTATGAATGTTAAGTTTTTGTTCTTTTGTTCTTAAACTTGTAAACCTACTCTTCTCAAAAGGAAGCTGTTGTAGGTAGTTTACCTTCATTCTATTGAGTGGTATCCTTAGTTAGAGTTAGTCAAGGTGTATTAGTGTGTTTGGCTGGAGTCGAACAGTGTTGAACTCTTAAAGGCTGCTTGTAGGAAGTGAATCTTCACAAGCGTTTGAGTGGTACACTAGGCTAGGGTTGGTCTAAGTGTATTAGTGGCTTGGCTAGAGATAGTCAAGAATTCCTTGCAGTAGGGGTGCTGTAAGGGTGGAGGGATTATGGGAGTTAATTCCTAGATTGCAAAAGTTGTAATCTAAAGTTGCTTGGTGTAGTGGAATTAAAATCCTACGTGGTAGGTCGCAATTTTTAAGCCCTTGAGCCAGGAGTTTTCCACGATAATATCCTATGTTATTTAGTTACTGCACTGCATTAGGGAACTGGTAAACAATCAGGTCCCTCATATATTGTTTGGTGGACCCACAGCCTCTGTCATTATTCCTAAGTTTTACCTGAGCTTCAAGGGCTAATTTCATATTATTTTAAGGAACTTTTAAAAACATATGGCCCAACACTCTTATTTATATTTTTAGTTTATATACCTGGTCAGAGTGTATCCAATGTATTAGCTAGGAATTTGGTCAGATTATGTATATGTGTTAAAAAAATTCATAAAATACGTATAAATAATAGATTATGAACCCATTAAATTTTGAAAATTGAATTACCGAGCTGAACGGAAATTTCAGTAATGCAATATTTTGTAATTCGATTATGGTAATTCAGAATTTAGGTAATTAATTTCGATATTCAATTTTGGTAATTCGATTACCGGTACCCAAGTTTTCATGGCAGACAGTGATGTGGGAATTTGTTGTTTTCTGTTTTCCTTTTCGTAATCTCTTCAACAATTTATAAATTACGTAATAAATAATGTACGAATATAAAAATATAGTAACCTGTGAATAAAGTATAATAATGGAACCCCTTTTTCTTTTAAGTTAAATATATACGTAATGTGATCACAAATGTTTGGATGAACTTTTCTAGTCCGTACAAACACTACAAAAAAAAAAAAAAAAAGGGAAAAGTTTAAAGTACACATTTGCTCATATATGGTCACTACTACATTTGCTCATATATGGTCACTACTATGTAAATAATTTTTTTTGACTTTTTTTTTTTTTTGCCAAATATTTATTACCATCTTAAGCTCTAAAACTTAACTGGTTTCTGCTTTTTTCGTTGTTGTCCTATTTCTCTAAAATTTAAGATGAATAATAATACTGGTTAGTCAAATATTGAAGATATAATTATTGAAATATTGGAATTTACAGTAGCGAAGTTTGATTTATCGTACCGGATTGAACTTTTGAAGTTAGGTATTTGGTATTTACTTTCAGTATCGATTACTGTATTACCAAAATCGAACTTTGAAAATATCAAACGGCTGCCCCTACCTGGTATATAATAATTATACACTAAATCCGGTATATAATATTTATACACTAAATTTATATAATGTATCAACCTTGTATAAAAAGCATAATAATGTATAAAAGGGGCTTATACAACCTTTTACACTATTATAAAATAGTAATTCATTTCCTACAACTGCAACCGACGAAAAATTGGTCAAAAACATCACCAAATAGCTAAATCTTTAGAAATAATTTCATATTTTAACCACAACTCAATTGAGATAATGATCAAAAAGACACCTCCAGTATCACCTTTTTTTGAGTTTCCTACCTGAACTATCAGGTGTGAGAGTTTCCTACCTGAACTATCACCAACTAGTTTGCAAAACACACCTCAACTATCGGTTGGTCACTTTTCCTACATGAACTATCACCAACTAGTTTGCAAAACACACCTCATTAAAAGTGAACAAAGGTGTGTTTTGCAAACTAGTTGCTGATAGTTTAGGTAGGAAAAGTGAACAACTGATAGTTGATGTGTGTTTTGCAAACTAGCTGTGATAGTTTAGGTAAGAAACTCTCACACCTGACAATTCATGTAGGAAACTCAAAAAGAGGCGATACTTGAGTTGTGTTTTTGACCCTTAATTCTTTATTGAAAACATGTACTGTATGTAGCGAGTTTGTTGACCGGAAGCCAAATATGGATCGAACTCATTAGTCATTACGAGCAGGCATCACATTCACGTTAAGGAAAATATTTATTCGTTTCAGTATTATTTGTATCGAATTAATGAATGTAAGACATATGTTTTGAATATGAATTTAATCACTTAATCATCTATTCGTCACTTAATTATTCATTTTATATGTTTTACTTTCTTTATGGAGTAATATATTTAGTACTCTCTATCTTTAGTACACCTTGTGTTCCACTCGGAGGAGAATTGCTCGGGTTTGGTATAAAAAAGTACAAGTAGAAATTTGAAGAAGACGGCCTTCACGGAGAAGGGGCAACCACAGGGCAGTGTCAAATAAATAGTAGAAGGAGCAATGCTCGGTATAGATTTGGGAAAGCTACATTTGGCCCAACAACAATATATCCAGTATAATCCTATCAGGTGGGGTCTGGGACAGTGGAGTGTAAGCAGACCTTAGGCTCATTGGCTAATTAGGGAAAAGGACACACATGTCCATTACACATAAAATAATGGGAAATGATATAGTAGTACTTGTTAAGATCCTATATTACAAGACATAAGGATACTTTTCGTTATTTACAAAATATACCAACTTAATTACAAAACATATCAGATCTGAAAAAATTAAAAGCCCACCCTTTTTTCTATATTATGGGCTGAAATTCCAATCCATCTAAACCTAAAATTTCCTTCCACCCCTCATTCTCCTCCGATGATTGAGAGCTTCAGAAAACCCTAACTTGAGTGAATTCAAGATTCCTAATGATCTTCGATGACGATGAAGATTTCTCTGATAGCGACTATGATGACGGCTTCTATTAGTTTAATTTTTCAATTTTTGCTTTTTTCTAGATCTTCTTCACCACCAAGACCTCAGTAAATGCCTAACCCATTCTCTGTCATTTTTTCCCTTATTTTCTTCTTTAAACCTATCTGATTCCAAGTCCAATTCAACTAGTGCATAAGTTTTGCCCTTGTTCTCCTCCCTTATTATTATTATTATGGTTTTTAATAGTTTAGTTCTTAGGAGATTAGGTAATGAATTATATGAATAATGGTAGAATCGTGAATTATGTAAAGTATAAAACTGTATGAATGATGGTAGAATCATGTTTATGTTTCAAAAAATTATTTTTTTTAAGTTTCCTATGTTCTTGTTGTTGTATTAAATTTGTATGAATATTGTATGAAAGTTGTATATAATCTAACTGAAAATTATACACAAAAATATGAGGAAAATTTTAATTCTTAAGCAAGATATACATATTTCATACCTATTTCACTGTTCATACACGAAAATTTGAGTGCATTTTTAAGCCTTTCATACACAAAATTCTGAGCAAAAATATTTAGCTTTGAGCAAGATATACACATTTCATACACAAAATTTTGAGCGAAAATTTTAAGCCTTGAGCAAAAAATTTTATATATGTTTTGTAAGAAATTTATTGGTATGTTTTGTAAAGTGAAAAGTATCGTCATATTTTGTAAGCATACCATATTCTTATGTATATATAGGCTATTCTCCCAAAAATAATTACCTTTTCATGCCCTCCTTACTTTCATACCTGTAAAACTATTTACCCTTCTTATCCATTGTAGCTTTTGTTGGTAATTTCTCTTTTTTCTTCTTTATTTTCTTATTCCTATACTTTTATCTTCTTTTCTCCTTTTCTTTTTTCTCCTTTTCTGTTCATTCTTTAACTAATTATATTATCCTTTATTTTCTTTTTCACCATAATTTGATCCTGAATTCACTAGCTCCTTTCTCTTAGTTTTTTTCATTTTTTTCATTTCTTAATTTCTTGTTCCTTTTTTTATTTCATTTAATTTTTTTGTTTTCTTCATAATTTAATTTCATTCACGTTTTTTTTTTCTCTTGTAATTTATTTTTTAAATTTTTGATAATTTCATTCAATTTTTCTCCTTTTCTATTTTTTTTTTCAATTATGTTTTTGTTTAATTCCTATTTCTATTCATATTCTTATTCTACATACCATTTGGATCCTTTTTTTTTTCTTTTTTTTATATCAATAAAAATGATAGCTGATACAGTATAATTTTGTTTTTTATTTATTTTTTTATACCTCAAAAATAATTTATTCTAGCATATAGTGTACCAAGTCAGTAGCAATTAAAGTATAGCATGTATATTATGATACCAACATGTTATATATCATATATTGACAAGGTATCAGAAAGATTGGTCATCTAAAATATATTACTCAGTCCTCTATGATAACACACTGTATATCATATACTGATAGGGTATCATAGTGTGTGTATATATGTATACGTATATATATATATATATATATATATATATATATATATATATATATATATATATATATATATATATATATATAAAAATAATGTTCAAGAAAAATTGTCACGACCCAAATCACAAATCATGCGGGCACCCACACTAACCCTCCCCTGGTGGGGGAATCCTTCCCCTAACTACCTCAATTTGATATAACATGCAGAATAACAATATGTAAACACACCCCAAGAGTTTAAATATTAAAACCAATGCGGAAGAAATACTTTTATAATAAGAAATTCTCAAAACCTGGTCTAGACTCGTACAAGAGCTTCTAAGAAGTTTACAATTTGAAGTAAATAACATACTCAAACTGGATACGACTTCTGTTTAAGGATAAGGAACAACAGAAATCTAAGAAGAGACTCTGCGTTACAAAATCTCAAATAGCTCACCCAAACGCATCTGATGAATGCATTGAAACAGTCGCAAGACTCCGAACATCACCTGAAAATAACTCTACACTCTACAAGGACTGTCGCAAGAGTAATATGAGCACAACACAAGGCTCGTAGGTAACATAGGCCGACAATGGTTAGTTCACGCATATAAACAAGAAGCAACTAACAAGTAAGCAGATAAGTAATCAACAACAACCACAACTCTAGCAAATATGGAAGTCTTGCAGTAACGATAGTTACAAGGGATCTCAATATCTCAGGTTATAAGCCTAGGTGGAAATCTCTAAACCTCGAGTCCATCAAGCCTCTAAAATAAATACCTTACAAACAACAATAACTCAATAATTCACCAATCAAGAACCAATCAGAGAATGTGCCATGCAATGACATGAATAGCCATTCAAATGGAGTACAATGTCGTTCTATGAAAATGCTACGCAATGCAGTAGTCACCTCTCACGCTCCACTCTCGTACACATATGCTATGGCAATGCCTCATAGTCATGACCCATTGGGGGAACCGCGAAGTCCATGTACTGCTCGTGCTCTCTTGCAGAAACCTAGGAGGCTATCAATCACTCGCAATCTCCGGGAAAGACCTCGGAGTCTCTCTGTCACTCTCAATCTCCCGCAAAGACCTCGGAGTCTCTCAATCACTCACCTCCCCATCAGGATAACATAAGAATAATATGGAAGCATGTCATTCATGATATCCACCTCAACAATATCACGAATATGCAATCAACAAGTACAAGTCATATTATTGTCCACGGTTCAATCATCACTATTACCCTTCCCTTTCATGAGATGAGTGAGCTAGTATGTGATAGAGATACAACTAGGTGATAATCACATCAAATAACACATGGAACATGGGATGCATGCCTCGCATGAAATCAACCTCAATAATCACCGCAATCATAGGTTCCACAGATTCATACTATGAAATGCAATTCAATATTCAATTTCTCAGTAATAACCTTCCTCTTCCATATGATAAGTGAGATAACAAGAGAGAGGGAGATAATTATACCAAGTACGTGAAATCAAAACCATGGCGACAAGCCCACATAACAATATCGTAATAATGGCGACAAGCCCACATAACAGCTGACAATACCAACCTAGATGGAATTCACCTCCACACCATGCCCGAAGGCCTATCATGCTTTCCCATCAATCACTACTATCTACATACGTTTCGCTAACCAGAGTCTAGATATAAAGTAAGTCGTAACCTACCTCGAAGCCAAACAGGTGCCGCCAACTCCAAGCCAACTCCTTCTTTGCCGGAGTGCCTCGGGACGATCACCGTCTTAAAACTCCTGAAAACCTGAACTGTAGGAAAGGTTGAGTGTTCTTTTCGGATCACTTGATCTGCGACACTTGACAAAGCATGGTAATTTTTATGTTCTCCCAATCTACTCCTACGCGTCAGTGTTCGTCAAACCAAACAATTGTCTTGAACAATGCTTAACTTCTCTAATGCGAAAGTAACTTCTTGTGCTTTACATAGTACCAAAAAAAAAATGTGTACTTCACCCCTCAAGCAATAAGGCTAGAGTATAAATCAAATAGCAGCCATTTATTTAGCTACTAGCGTCAATCATATTCCACTCCCCAAGTCCTGTAGCCCTTTCTTTGTTCCCTCCCTTAGGTTAACAATAATAATTTTCTTGTTTTCTAACCATCATCCTAACACTTCTTTAGACGTCACTAAGGAAATAATGGGCTTGGCCCATTAAATACACTTTGAATTGCCATAAAGATCCAACTAACTCACTTTAGTATCTACTAGTGCCTTTTGGCCCATGCTAAGCCCGGGCCCAAAACTAAGATCAAAAGTTAAATTTGTAATTATTTTTTATTTCTTGTCCTCTTCTTTGTGACATTAAATTACTGAAAGATTAGTTCGATATATTCTGCAAACTCTAGCACGGGCCCAAAACCAAGATTAAAAGTTAAATTTGTAATTTTTTTAAATTTTTTTCCCGCTCTTTGTCACATTAGCTTATTTAAAGATTAGTTCAATATTTTCTGCAAACTCTTAAAAATTAAAGGCTTCTCATATATTTAAACTGCATAAAAATATTTGAAAATTAAACAAAAATTCTTTTTTCCCCTTACTTTAGGCCTTTTTTTTTTGCGTTCAAACAAATACATGACATAAAGTCTCTTAATTTTTTAACAACATCCAATATGAAATATAACATTTTCTTTCAAAACAAAGAAAAATAGTTTGGTTCTAGAGACATCAAATAGATATGCTATATTTATTCTTTTGTTGAGATTTTAATGAGGCTACATATAAACAAAGATAACTTTCGAATAAATAAAAATAAAATTTCATACTTTGCAAATGTTTGTAGATGTTAATTCAATTATATACAAAGTATATTGAAAAGATGAAGAAAAGTAATTACTTTTCTTAATATAATTAGACTTTCCTTTTACTTTCTAAAATTTACGTGATGAGAAAATGATATTTTTTTCCTTTTGTTAGTTTAAATGGTACATTATTTTATAAAATATACATTTTAATTATTTTCTCAAAAACGAATGAAGATCCAATGCCTCATGATTCATTTAATCATGTTTCCCTATGCTGACAAACACCGCCTAACAGATTTTTTACCGCATAAAAAAAATGATGCTCAAAAAACATAGAAAGTATTCTCCCTTTTGTCACAAGATGTTTGACTTTACTATTGCTAGAAAACTATAAATTGTTTCATTAACTACATATTTTTCAAAGATGTTCTCAACATTTAAGCTACTCCATCAAGTTCATATTATAATTTCTTTTTATGTAATTTTCAAGTGTAAATATATATTAAAAAATATATTTATGAAATCATACCAAAAATTGAACCGACTGACCGCGTAATACGTCTTGCATTTTTTTTAGATGAATGCGGTGTAAACTACAACTTACATTGTTTCGTTATACATAGAAATATAACTAAGTATCAAATTTAAAAAAATAAAAAATCATATGATTTTTTTTGCTAAAAACACAAGTACGATTTTGAAAAAAAATCCTTTTTGGTTTGCTTTAGCTTTTCCAGCATTCGCCGCCCCTTCAATAGCCTTTTGCGTGGATCCTGCACCTGACATATAAAAGAAGGTAGATACTATCCCTAGATATGTGACGAATGAATAAAGAGGTATCACAGGCACTGCCACGGAATCCCTTTAGAGCACAATATAGTGCTGAAATAAGTGGAAAAAGCTCTGGGAGATTGCTTCAGTCCATAAAGAGCTTTGTGAAGTCGGCAGACATATCCTGGATGAGCGGTATCCAGAAAACAAGGAGGTTGAGATATATAGACCTCCTTAGGATTTTTTTGCTTTTTCGTCAAGCTTTTGTGGCAGCTCCTGCACCTATTGATTTTGCACCTTCTAACATTTCAAGTTTGAATTCTCCTCAGGCTTTTTTCATCATCATTGTGATTTTCTCTTCGAGAACACTCACCTTATCAATAGCGCTCAGCAAAGTAATGATTTTTTCCCAAAGCCGATTTCCTTTATCAAGCAGCTCTCTCTGTTGACGATAAAAGCGATGGTCCAGGCTAGGCTGTCTGAAATAAGCAGTCATTTTTCTCAGTCCTAATCCTAATAATTACCATGTGAAGCGCGTGATCACCTACACCAAATAATATCCAAAAAAGAAAGTTAATTTCTTAAGCATGAACGATATGGGTAATCAACGTACAACACACAAAACATGCTGATGAAAAGATTCAAATTTCAATATTTTTAACAAATGATTAGATAAAAATAAATATTTTAGGTAAAAATATCTAATCCAAATAAAGACCAATTTTATCTATTAATTTTTCAAAGTTTCACATTGAACAATTAAAGAACTATTAATTAGAGAAATTTCATTTTTTGTGCGCAATACATGTTTTAGTTAAGGTAACTGCAAATATGGTGTATTCTCTCATTCAAATTATGCATAGTGACGTGTTTTTTTAATTGACATCATCACAATTCACAATTTCTTAAGCGTTTTAAGAGAACCTTAAAATTTTCTAAATTTCCCAAAATTGGTGTGGCACCTTAAGTAATAACAAAATAAAGTAGGAGTAAAAATAAGGCATATGAAGAAGTTATAGTACATGTCACAAACTTCAAACAAGTTAGACAAAGGGTTTTTCTATAATAAAAAAAGGCTTGAAAGTGCCTTAATATTTCTAAAACACCCCATAGTAGAGGAAACAATAAAGACAACTATAGGGATAAATTTGGAAGAGGAAACCGTTAGTTGGCAACCCTTAGTTATAATGTAACCAAAGACTCTAACTAAGTACTACAAAAAAGTTAGATTGACCCTTATTATATATACTCCCTTCATTTCAATTTATGTGAACCTATTTGACTGGGCACGATATTTAAGAAAGAGTGAAGACTTTTGAAATTTGTGGTTCAAAATAAGTCTTGAATATTTGTATGGCTGTAAATCATTTCATAAAGTGAATTTGTTTCCAAATTAGGAAAGAGGTCATTCATTTTTTGCACGGACTAAAAAGGAAATAGGTTTACATAAATTGAAACAGAGGGAGTAGTAAATAAAGTAATATCTTCAATAATAAATATGTACACATACATATTATATAAACATATTCCAAAATTACCCGCTTTGATATGAAACCCATTAAAACTACTAAGTTATAATTAAGGCAATAGCTCCGCAATCCACTTGAAAATATCAGGTCTTATTTCTTCCTGTGACCATCCTTTCACAATAGATAGACATATTAAATGCAAAAACTGACTTAATTGTCAAAAACCAACCAAAGGAACTCTAAAATTAGCCCAGTCAATTTCTACCGGTCATCAATGGTATTTCAAATCTAATGGGATCTTTAGATCACCAATCAGAGCATACTTCCCAAAACAAATAATTTATCCATATAATTAATTGCCGGAATTTTCAAAGAGAAACCTTCTCACAAAGTGAACCAGATGACATCCATTTGACTTCAAATTTTTCAAGCAAGTCAAAAACTCTGAGATGGAACGTACGAGAGTGGTATTTTGGGGAAAAGAAGCTTAAAACTCAAAACGACCAGACGGATCTTTATATCAGATACCAATTAAACAATCGTTCGTCCTCGAACGATAAAGGAAAGTGTGAAAGCCGACAAGTAACCAAGCAACCTCTATTATAACCTCATGAAAGCATCCACAGGCAAGAAATATGGGGATAGTACCACTTGTTCACTTTATCAATCAAACTACCTTTAACTTAGCTCAACGACCCAAATTTCTATTTCTCCATACCCGGAATTTCTTTCACAGCTGATCCTCTAATGTAAGAACTGGCGCCACACGAATTCCTTGATTTGATTATAACCAAACCTTTATACGCTTTTGACTGAATCCACAAATATCACCTTAATCACCACCATCCTTTAGATATAGCCACAAACCATTGTCCAGCCTGTAACGATAAAATATTCTGATTCTACCAATCCCTCTCTCACACCTTCACAAGCCGTCCTTCGTACCAAGATTCCTTAGAACACATAGGCACATTCCACAAGCCCAAATCATTACTTTCTTTCGCCAGAAAAGAATCCCTGCTATATCAGAGAAAATTCTAAGTAATTCCATCTAAACACTGATCTTGTCCAAGCCGATTGTGCTAAATCTAATTCTATTGGTTTTGTTTCATCGAACTGAAGCTATTGAGTCGACACCCATCGTCCCACTCCTCATGAATCTTCAACCAAACTACTATGCGCATCACTCTAGTGATTACCTTACCGTGCCAAATCTATAGAAAATCAATTGATCACTCTAAAGACCTCTCGCAACCATAGTACCTCCTCAAATCATTACCAAACACCGACGTAAATCATTATATCTGTCCGGATAACTGACCCCGATAAAATATCATCAAGTCTATTCACAAATCCCGATGAAGCTCAGTAAACCTGTCATACCTCAAATCTGAACTGAAACTCATCGAATCCGTGAAGGTGATTTGCTAAGAAACCCATAAGTCCTTCCGGAAATATAAACACATGCCATCCGGCTCTAATTTAACAATTCTAGCCAGGAAATAAATGCACAATTCCTGAATATCACCAATGGTCACCCGAACTGACTCCAATACTTTACGAACCAATCATAGACCTTTCATAAATTCGTGGCGACCGATTCTAATCCTCTTCCCATGAATGAACAATCCTGTGCTGCCACCCTTAATCCCAAAAGGTTGAGTGAAACTCAACCCCTCAACCTAATATGAGAAGCTATACCTTATGACTTTATTTCTCATGTTCCTCATTTAACTCCTGTCACACAATCTAATAGAATCCCATGAACTCTAACATATCAAATTCTCTTTGTGCTCCCTCTTAACTCACCCAAAACTCTGAGTACTTCGACGTAAAACTTGCGGCCTCATTCACTACACCTTCACAAATCGGATCTCTAATTGTAATAGCTCACTATGCCTTACCAAATTCTAACGTATCAACCTTATGATCCATGCACCTTACCTCATGCAATTACATCTAAGTCTTTAATACTTGAAATACTCACCTATGCTATTAGTCAACATTGCTTCAACAAAATTTAACACCACGATCATAACCTCTCCTTGAAAATCTAACTTTAACCTTCAAACAGAAGAGATTCTCAAGATTCCCTCTTATTAATTCACTCTAGAATTTTCGATAAAAAATGCCATGAGATTACCCATCTCGATACAACGTCAGCTACTAATCCACAAATCTTATCACATCCGTCACCCGTAATTCGGTTCTCACTAGTCGCCAATCACAAAACCCATGGAACATTCGTTGTAACACTTAGTCAATTATCGTAGACTTCTCCTTTGAGCATACTAAACAATTTCACCCTATCTGAAAGATGCAAAAATAATGCCATCATAATCCACACCCTGCTCAAATAATCCTACTATTTTGAATCCAAATCCTTTCCTTTGTCCAAAGATGTACCTTAGTCCTTTCAATTCTTGATCAACTATACAGTTATCTTAACTCTCCAATTTCCCTATTCCATTCAAATCACATTCACCGCTATCAATCGATCATCACTTAAACCCACTCAAAGTATACCGCAATATCATAAGTCGTGCAAAAAATAGTTGAGCTGATCTTGGAGATAGTAGTGTACCATAATTGTCCCTATTGAACAACACCTCCCCTGAGAGTCTTTATACGATGCCTGCCTGCGAAGAACTAACCCTTACCTTATTTTTCTGAACCAGAACACATCTAACCAACCGTGCGATTATCCTTGTGCTTCGGTCAACTCCAAAAATTATTATACCAATAATTGTAGAACTTCTCAAGAACTAACCTTTATATACCATGGCCACAAATCTTATCCAAAAACTAGATGCAACACCCGATAATTCCTTGGAATTCCACACTTGTCCAGTGCTAGAGTCATTCCTATAAATCAATCACTGGCCCCTATTAGACTACGGGGTAGTCCAACATACCGACTCATTCATGATTCCTTACATCCACTCTACATTAAACAACTACAAAATAACTCACAAATCAACAAGTGCTTGGTCCAAAAATGATCCCATTACCAATTCTCTAAACACAACAACCCTGCGAACCCCTTATTGCAGGACCAGGATCACAGCTGGCCAATACCTTAAGTTCTCACTCATTACATGTAACCTTTCCTTCTGATCTAGAACCGATAGCCATTTTCCTGAAGAAACCCACAAACCATTAGTTCTTACTCCACCACTACCATTTTGTCATGTCAAAGTCCAACTTAACTTTTCACAACCGAATACGAAATCCACTATCGTGCATCTTGCAACCTTATCCTAACGAGCACATCAGATACCAATTGTTCCCTTCCTACAGCAGAGATTGATCTATCCAGGTCCTCTTCCTTATGCCTCTGTCCCATAAGACAAAAAGTATTCTTACCAATATACCCTAAGAAATCTTACCTCATTACACTTTACCACAAAAGTCGCCTTTCTTGTCCTTATCCTCAACTTCTTGCTCAATACCTTAACACGATCACTATCCTCTTGTCGAATTTGACGATCCTCCCCAAGTTACACTTATTTCCTGATGTTGACATCAATACTCTACCGTTGTTGAATTGTTGACTTGCCACTAATACACTTATGCCACAAACCATCACACTAAACTGACGACGCTAAAACTTAGCCATTCAAATCTCGTGCGAAACGTTCTTGTAAAACCATAATATTACTCCCTCGACTTCCGAGCAACTCACCGCTGAAGACATCGAGGTCATGAAGTCCTCTAAATTAGCATACCACTTCCCCATACCGAATCAAAGAGTCACTCATAGCTGAAAGCTAAACTTGATCATGCGTACATATCAGAATAACACATCTCTCACGGTACCGCACCAAGTCATATCGACCGCACGCATAAGAATTTAAGGACAAGTTCCCACCATCCGTAGAGAATAAGAAAAGGAAATTCATATATCAATTTGGATCAACTAGATACCAATTTGAATGAAGTAGCACGAAAGGAATGAAAAAATTAAAGTTTCCTAAATCCTCTATAGCCTGCGAGGATGGGTACGGACGTCTACGTACCATTCCACAAGACTCTACTAGATATTGCTCTTTTACTCATGAGACCGGTGAACCTAAGGCTTTGATATCAACTTATCACGACCCAAATCACAGATCATGCGGGCACCCTCACTAACCCTCTCCTGGTGGGCGAACCCTTCCCCTAACTACCTTAATTTGATACAACATGTGGAATAATATGTAAACACACCCCAACAGTTTAAATATTAAAACCAATGTGGAAGAAATACTTTTATTATAACAAATTCCCAAAAGCTGATCTAGACTCGTACAAGAGCTTCTAAGAAGTTTACAACTTGAAGTAAATAACAGACTTAAACTAGATACGACTTCTGTTTAAGGATAAGGAACAACAGAAATCTAAGAAGAGAGACTCTAGGTTGCAATATCTCAAATAGCTCACCCAAACGCATCTGACGAATGCCTCGAAACAGTCGCAAGACTCCAAACATCACCTGAAAATAACTCTACACTCCACAAGGAGTGTAGCAAGAGTAGTGTGAGCACAACATAAGGCTCATAGGTATCACGGGCCGACAATGGTTAGTTCACGCTTATAAACAAAAAGCAACTAACAAGTAAGTAGATAAGTACTCAAACATAGTCACAACTCTAGCAAATATGGAGGTCTTGTAGTAATGACAGTTACAAAGGATTTCAATATCTCAGGTTATAAGCCTAGGTGGAAATCTCGGAACCTCGAGTCCATCAAGCCTCTAAAATAAATACCTTACAGACAACAACAACTCAATAATTCATCAATCAAGAATCAATCAGAGAATGTGCCATGTAATGGCATGAATAGCAATTCAAATGGAGTGCAATGCAATGCAATGCCGTGCTATGCAAATGCTTTGCAATGCAGTAGTCACCTCTCACGCTCCACTCTCGTACACACATGCTATGGCAATGCCTTAGAGTCATGACCCAAGGGGGACCCGCGAAGTCCATGTACCACTCGTACACTCCGGCAGAAACCTCAGAGGCTATCAATCACTCGCACTCTCCGGGAAAGACCTCGGAGTCTCTCTGTCACTCTCAATCTCTGGCAAAGACCTCAGAGTCTTTCAATCACACACCTCACCATCAGGACAACATAAGAATAATATGGAAGCATGTCATGCATGATATCCGTCTCAACAATATCACTAATATGCAATCAACAAGTACAAGTCATATTATTATCCACAGTTCAATCATCAATATTACCCTTTCTTTTAATGAGATAAGTGAGCTAGTATGTGACAGAGATACAACTAAGTGATAATCACATCAAATAACACATGGAACATGGGATGCATGCCTCGCATGAAATCAACCTCAATAATCACCGCAATTATAGGTTCCACGGACTCATACTATGAAATGCAATTCAATATTCAATTTCTCAGTAATAACCTTCCTCTTCCATATGACAAGTGAGATAACAAGAGAGAGGAAGACAATTATACCAAGTACGTGAAATCACAACCATGGCGACAAGCCCACATAACAATATCGCAATAATGGCGACAAGCCCACATAACAGTATCACAATAATGGCGACAAGCCCACATAACAGGTGACAATACCAACCTAGATGGAATTCACCTCCACACCATGCCCGCTATCATGCTTTCCCTGTCAACCACTACTATCTACATACGTTTCGCTAACCAGAGTCTAGACATAAAGTAAGTTGTAACCTACCTCGAAGCCGAACAGGTGCCGCTAACCCCAAGCTAACGCCTTCCTTTCCCGGAGTGCTTCGGGACGGTCACCATCTTAAAACTCCTGAAAACCTGAACTATAGGAAAGGTTGAGTGTTCTCTTCGAATCACTTGATCTGCGAAACTTGACAAAGCAGTGTAATTTTTATCCTTTTCCCGATCTACTCCTACGCGTCACCGTTCGTCAAACTTAACAGTTGTCTTGAACAATGCTTAACTTCTCTAATCCGAAAGTAACTTCTTATGCTTTACATAGTACAAAAAAAATTGTTTACTTGTACCCCTCAAGCAATAAGGCTAGAGCATAAATCAAATAGCGGCCATTTATTTAGCTACTAGCGTCGTCGTCATATTCCACTCCCCAAGTCCTGTAGCCCTTTCTTTGTTCCCTCCTTTAGGTTAACAATAATAATTTTCTTGTTTCCCAACCATCATCCTAACTCCTAACACTTCTTCAGACGTCACTAAGGAAATAATGGGCTTGGCCCATTAAATGCACTTTGAATTGCCATAAAGATCCAACTAACTCACTTTATGTATATAATAAAGTAATATCTTCAATAATAAATATGTACACATACATATTATATAAACATATTCCAAAATCATCCGCTTTGATATGAAACCCATTAAAATTACTAAGTTATAATTAAGGCAATAACTCCACAATCCACTTGAAAATATCAGATTTTATTTCTTCCTGTGACCATCCTTTCACAATAGATAGACATATTAAATGCTAAAACTGACTTAATTGTCAACCAAAGGAACTCTAAAATTAGCCTTGTCAATTTCTATCGGTCATAAATAATATTTCAAATCTAACGGGATCCTCAGATCGTCAATCAGAGAATACTTTCCCAAAACAAATAATTTATCGAAATAATTAAATGCCGAAATTTCCAAAGAGAAACCTTCTCCCAAAGTACATCCATTTGACTTCAAATTTTGCAAGCAAGTCAAAAACTCCGAGATGGAACGTAAGAGAAGGGTATTTTGGAGAAAAGAAGCTTAAAACGACCAAACGTGTCATACAAAAACACAACTTTATCATCTGTGATACTCACATGGTATATATCATCTAATATATATTTCTATATCTCAAAACAACTTTTTTAGCATATAGTATACCAAATCAGTAACAATTGAAGTATACTATTGCAATATACTATGATACCGACATGGTATATATCATATACTGATAGGGTATCATAAAAGATTAGAACATTTCTTCAAAAATTGCTACTCAATCCTCTATGATACCTACATCGTATATCATATATTGACAGGGTATCATGGGGGACCAGTAGTTCATTCCTTCGAAAAAAAATTCTGTGGTCTATGATACCGACACGGTATATATCATATACTGATAAAGTATCATAAAAGATTGTATCATTCCTTCAAGAAAAACACTCTTCGATCCTCTATGATACCTACATGGTATATACCATAATGTTATATACTAACAGGGTATCATAGAGGACAGGTTCATTCTATCAAGAAAAACACAACTCTATCATATATGATACTCACATGGTTTATATCATATCTATATACTAATAAGGTATCACAGAGGACAAGTTCATTCCTTCAAGAAAAAAATAACTCAATCATCTATGATACCCACATGGTCTATCAAATACTGCAAGGACATCATAAATGATAGATTCATTCCAATATTACTCATTCGTCTATGATGCTTACACGGTATATATCATATACTGACAGGGTATCATAAAGGACTGATTAATTTCTTCAAGAAAAACATGCATCAGTCCTCTATGATACCCACATGGTATATATCATATACTATATACTAATAGGGTATCATAAAGGACAGGTTTATTCCTTCAAGAAAAACACACCTCAATCATCTATGATAGCCACATGATATATCATATACTAACAACATATCATAGAGGATTGATACTTTCCTTCAACACAAAAACACTTATCAGTCCTCTATGCTACTCACATGGAATATATCATATACTGACAAGGTATCGTAAAGAATTGATCCAATTTTTTTTTTTTAAATCCCGGTCTTTATTATACCTACATAGTATACCATATACCGACAGAGTATCATAAAGGGCTAATTCTCTATAATATCCACACGGTATATATTATACTGATAGGGTATCGCATAGGACTAATTCATTCCTTAAAAAAAAAAACTCTCGAATCCTTTATGATATTCACCATCATATACTGACAGGTCATCATAGATGACAAGTTCATTCATTCAACAGAAAAAAATCACAAAAGAAAAACACAACAAAAAGAGTTTTATTTTAATATTTTAATTTTTATATAATTTTTAGTAAATTTTATTTTAGAAAAACAACAAAAAGTAGGGTCCTATTTTAAATATAAGTTTTATTTTCATTTTCAAAAGATACTTTCTAAAAATGTATTTTCTTTCAATTAAGGTTTAATTAAATAAACTAGTGACTTTACTTTTTTTTTTTTTTAAAAAAAACATTATTACTTGTTGTAGCCTAATCATTTAATTTTATTATATTTTTTATTAATGTAAAATAATTAGTAAATGTTTTTATCTTTATATATTTTAAATCTTTAAAAAGAACAAAAGAACGAGAAACAACAGAAATAGAAAAAGGCACAGAATTTTAAAAGAAACTAGATGGTTTGTGCCCGTGCCTTGCACGGGCGTTAGTTACTACTGAGATGCAAATAGAGAGATGATTAAACTAAATATTAACATGACATGCGTCATAATATATCACATTCATTTGTGAAACAAAGTTACAGGAGCAGTTTGCAGGAAATGGAAAAAAAGACAGTTTGTGGAACAAAATTACATAGGTAGCTTGGTAGAAAGACAAAAGTAGAAAGATTGTAGGTGCTCCAACATTTGTAAGAGATTGGGTTGCAATCTGGATTCTGACAGTTGGTACATAATTATGACCTGGGAAGAAATTGAAGGAATAAACTTAGATAATCCAGTAGATAGTAAAGTAATACTGTAAACATAAAGAAAACACAAAAAATAGAACCAATGTTGATAGAGAAGTAAATTAAAATCAGCTAAGAACTTGGGAGAAAAATTGATATTTTAGGTTAATTCTTTTGAACTGTAAAACTCAGTTATTCGTTACTCCCTTTCTGCTTCTTCCTCTGCTCTCAAAAATTGAAAAGGAGGGAAAATGTTACCCTATTGGTGTAAGGGATCTAATATTTCTCTTTTCTTACTTACCACAAAATACTGGGCATTCATGTGGCTTGCTCTTCTTTAGCCAGAACCAAACAGCATCATGCTTATCTTCTGTTAAATTAGAAAATAACTTAGAAGATTAAGTGAGTCGTTAAAGGAAAAAAATACTGTAACACGGAGATTTTTATCGAATTTGTAGGAGACACTTACTGCCTTCACAACAAGGAGTTGTTGTTGTTGAGAAGAAGGGAAGATTAAGCAATCAGTTAAAATTGTTAAGGGGAATAAATGAAAAACTAAATTTCCTAAAGATTACCAACTAAAGATTGCAACTTTGAGCCAAAATACTTGAGATGAAGTAGATGAAACATCTAAGTGATAAATGATAAGAATTTTCATCGTAATTACCTTTGTTCCATAAAAGCCAAAAGTGGTTGCAAAAGGAGTTGGTTAACCTGTGTAAAAAGAAGATGATAATTAGCTAACATAAATAAAAGCAATGAAAGTCTCATTGATGGGGTTTACTGCATATATACTGCACAAACTTGTTACTTATAGCTACCCATAACAGAGTGTGTAGCCATTTGAACAATTACTTTCAAGGGCAGATGAGCTTAAGTTATCCTTCAACAACCTACAAAAGGAGAAAGGTGAGCTAAAATACCTCTTAATGAGTCGGTATAGATTCTGAGCTTAACAGCTTTGCTTTTTCAATTTCAGTTTTAGCATCAAGAAGCAAGGTAGTAGCTTCCGTCGCCATGATTCTGTATATTGAAAATTAATTGCAGCCTGTGTGGATCATAAATCTTCACCATAAAGTTGTTCAAAAGCTTCAGTGAAAATACGGATAAACCAAGGTTAGTACGAAAATCAGAATGCAGTAATGTTTTCTTCAAAATTGCTTTTCTTTCTTGATAAACTTTAATTTTCTCATTGAAGTACAATAAGTTAGCCAAAGGTGAATTATATGTCATTATTTATTATAGAACACATGCTGAACTGCCGGATTTGCAAATTCGTTGACATATTCCTGTCCTCTTGTCATCTTTGAAGGTTATTTGAAAATGCAACAACACTAAGAATATGCTGAAGAGAACTTTACAAATA